>NC_142798.1:25389956-25689956 GCF_049724085.1 Artemia sp. Qi Xiang Cuo | reverse complement strand
AAGTGCGCAACAACTTGGCAGTTGAATCGTATGTAAACATCGTTATAGCTGCATCATGACTTGAATCTTTAACTAGCTTTAGAGTCGTTGAATGACATAGAAACTGTTGCCTAACCTTTTCGCCTTTTAATTTTAACGTGTGAATTTTTCCATTCTTAAACATCACGCAGTTTTTTTTTTTGTTTGATAGACGTTTTAAGATATTGTTTCATTTGAAAATACTAACAATACCCGAATGTTATTTTCAAATTCCCCAAAATGTGTTTAACTAAACTCAGCATCCTTGAATGGTCCTAAGCAGTGCGCTCACTATAGGGGTCTTGAATTTATTTTTAATGTCATCCGGTTTTAACCCCCCCCCCCTCGTAATCTAGAATTTCCCATTTTGTATTAAAGGAGCTCAAGTAGTTTTCAAGCAGCATAATATATGAAAAGCAGAAATACGACTACCCTTAACAAATCCTCTACATAACGCTTTAGGCATACAATTTCATACAGTGTTTTGATCAGATTTGTAATGCTATGCTAATCTTCAACCAGTGCATTTTAGCAATTGAAATAGCACTTAAAAATATAATTTTACTAGTAAGTATGTATTTCACAAGTTTTACCTAACATAGGGATACCAGAAAAGAGCTTTATGGTAGACGCTCCACCTCGCCAGGTAAGGAATATAATGCGTCGAAACCCATTTAGGCATGGGATACTCCTCTGAGGAGCCATAATGGGAGGTAATGACTTGGAAATATTTCGTTAGATTTAAGGTGCTTTTACTTGTAAATTTACAACGGTTTACATTTATTAATAACGACTTTGTCTGGATTTGGACATTTTGATTTGGCTGACGGTTTGGTTATACTGTTTTGTCCTAGGTAATTCGATAGATAAGTAAGGTCAAGACCTTGTTCAAGTGCTCGTTTATCTCAATTGCTGGATTAGGAGGATAGTTCTTTCCTTCTTTTTTTTTGCCAAATAATTACCTCTAACACATTATAAAGATTGGTTCTAAAATTATTTTAACAAAATCTTGTTCCTTACATTGTCTACAAATTAAATCAAGTTTAAGCAGTATCATTTCCTATATGAGCAAAAAGGTAGCTACCAAGGCTTTGTTTGAAGGGTAGAGGAAGGGACTCAGTTTCAAACTGAGTTTGAAACTTTCTCCTTGGAGTGTGAAAAAAATACCTAAAGATTCCGCGGTTAGTTTCCTTTTATTATGTTTCGTTCTAGAAATTACTTTGTTTAGGGACAGCAATGTAGATATGAGTGGCTGTGTTGTATGTGTATATAGTTTTATATTATTGATTTTAAATAGTCACATGTCTACTTATTTCGTTTTTTATCTTTTTCAAATTAAAAGTCAGTGGCGTCAATTTTGGACTGAGACATGTGACTCCTAGATTTTTTGCCTTTCCCCTCCCCTTAATTAAAACAAAAATACCTTTCTTGGAGTATTTAATTGAAAAAAAGCTTTTTTTAATTTTCATTGAAGAAAGTGATAAAAATGACAAATTTACCCCCCCCCCCCTCAATATTAAAATAAGTATATTTTGTCCTCCTCCTCTAAAATTTCGTGAATTGAAACCACTGTTCAACTCCCTTATGTTTGTAAATCTAAACTTGTTCTGCCAAAACATTTATTTTTGCCAACCAGCAGTGGCAGATCTGAAAGAAGCAAGTCACGATCATCGGACTGAGTTGAGTTTCGTTTTTATGCTTCCTGAAATAGTTTAAATAAATTCAATGTTTTGGAATGGCTATAGCAGTTTCTGATAGACTCGTCTCTCTCACTTTAAGGGGCTTCCAAGTAAATTAGTACAAAAAAGGAACAGAATATTTCTCTTAGATCTTAAAATCTTAGACAAGGTATCGTAGGGCTACCAATTGCCAATATTGGGCCCCGGTGATCATGATTTCTCGTCGGCCCCTTTGGTCAATACTCTTTATGCGCCGCACGAGTATTTAAACATAGCAGGTCATTTAAGCTTTGGGGGAAGAAGGGGCTGCATATTTGTCATGTTAGCTAAAATAAGCCAATTGTGTGACAGTTCTAGGATGTTACGTTAAAAAAATAAGTGCTAGAAAAATTCCTTGGAGAACTTCTACATAAGGAATATTTAACCCCAGGTGAACGGGACCCCAAGTAAAATTTTTCTTAGACAACTTTTCTCGGGAAAACTTGACCCTTGAAAACGTGCTTGAGAGGACAACTTGACCCTGGGATACTTGCCATTGAAAATCGCCCAGAAGTAATAGGACTGAGAATTGTGATGATTTTGGAAGAGCGTCGTACTGCGTTAAAAATGCTTAGAAATAGGTCTGTGGTGCAAATCCGGACCATGGAAATCATTTTTAAGATCTCCAGGTTCTTTTTGTCTATGTAAGTAAAACAGTATTAATGTGTGCTATGCATGAAACAAGAACATTCAAAGTTTAGATGAACTCACTATTCTGGAGGGAGAAGAGATAGAATTAGGATCTTGGAAATACATTCCCGTGTTCTAGTTTGGAATGCAGATCTCCTCCTGACGGTTTTATGCAGCTTGATTTTTTCCGAGTAAATCAGATTTCATTGTTCTGGAAAGAAGGGGGTATGGATGTAAGAAATTATATCCACTACTTGTACGCTAATTTGGGTCCAATTCCCACATACAGCAGTTGAATTCATGTTGTAAAATAATTGTCAGGTTAACAGGAAGCAGCTTTTGTACATTTTTTCTTTTAAATAAGCATGGTTTTATACAGTAGAAGAATAGAATAATATGTATGGAAGAAAAAATTGTGTGTAAGGATGTTTTCATTCTGAAGGTATATATTTAGTATTTTGGGGTCGATTTTTTCGGGTAGTTCTGCAATGAACATTTTCCTAGTATAGAAAAATTGTAAAATTTAGGGGACGTTGGGCTCAGAACCTCTCCAGGTACATTCTTCACTGCGATATTTTGACGTGTTTAGTCTTTGCGAAAAAAAAATACAAAAATGGCTAAAATAAAGCTTCAAAAACCCTCTATAGCCTTTAAATGAAGGTTTAAAACTTAGTGAAAATTGCTGCAGACAAATTTCTTGATTAGGAGACCTTCTGAGGCTACCGCTCATCTCGGGCAGTTTATTTTTCAGTTTATATGGACAGTTGAAATGCACAATGCTTATCTGTCTTTGACTATTGACTGTTGTTTAACCAGTTTTATTTCAGTTGTTTACAGACTCATTTGGTTCATGTTACACCTCGACAAACCTTTGCAAATCTTTAGCAAGTAATGAAACAAAATGTAATGCCATAGTAATAGGATTTAAATTGAAATATAATTCCAAAATAACTGCCAATGTTGCCAACTTTGGTTCGATGTTTCTGTATATGGCTTTTTGCAAGGTGTTGTAAACATGATTATTTGTTATTATTATCGAGTTTAAGCTTTTTGCTCAATATTGAAAGAGAAAACGATACCTTAGTACTATTGCGGCTTAAAAGTCCACATCCCTATTTTAATGAATTAAAATGTGTTAAATGCTACTGTAAGTATTAATAAAGTTGACTTTTCTTTATTGAATGTCCACTTCATAAGGCTTTGGGTTTTTAAGGCGGTTCATCTTCAGTAAGACACTCATTTTTTTATTGAAAACTTCAGAAGTCTTTCGCAATGTAGTTTAAGAAGACGCCTTCACTAAAACATGGTTAATTCTGGCAAAATTTACTGAAAAAGTCGATGTGGATATGACCTTCACTGGGTAGCTGTTTGTACACATGAAATATTTGTTGATAGGGGAGGGGGGAATTGAACAAAAATTGCAGAAGCAGCAGGATTGTATGACACGCTTTGGGGAAATCATTAGGGTTTTTTGGGGTGGAGGAGGGAGCTTGTTGCCCCCTTTTCAAAATAATGCACATGCTTGCTGCATGGTTCTTGTTTTGGTATCCGTGGAATTTTTATACAGAATGATTCATTATTATTGCAAGGAATTGTATAAATAAAAAGGTTCATTTTTATTTATGCGTCGTCTTCCTAAAATGATATCTCATGTATTGTTTTGGATAAATGTTTTATTTCGATTACGTTGGTCAGTTTTGTTTGCCAAAAATGTTGTTTTTTTTTTTTCAGTCGCATCTATTCGTGCTGCAGTTAGTACACAGGCCTAGCGTACGGTCAGTACTGCAGGGTCTGCTGCGAAAAAGGCTTCTACCAGCGGATCATTGTGTAGCAAAGATCAAAAGACATTTTAACTGTGGAGTTTTTACTAGTCCGTCAACGAACCAAAATGGATCGTCCAATGTACCTTCAGGAATATCAGCTGATAACGATGGGGTTGAACAAACTGCTATAAAGGTACGTGATTTTTATTTATGCATGAACAAAATAATTCCAAGAAATGTGGACTTAGTTTATAAATAAAAAAAGCGGGACTCTGTAAATCAAAATAAAGTATGTTACACATTATAGATTAAAAAAGAAAAATAAAACTTCTGTGGTTTTTATTGTTATTGATAAAAAATCATTTAGGCAAGGAATGTTCTTATCTAGACTGCAAATTAAGATAAACATGGTTTTGATATCAAAAAGCTCAAAATTCTGACTGTTTCGTTAGTAGAAAATGAGAGATAGTACATTTTGGGAAAAATAGAAATTATGAAATTCTTCAAACCCAGATAAGAAATATGGATGCGGATTTGAAAAAGCGATTGGGTTAATTTCATTAGGCTATAAATCAGGGGCCGTATGCAGGTTTTTTGTTCGGAAGGAGGAGTTACGCAAAATTAAAAAAAAAACACATCAAAATTTTTATATCTATTTTTGATACAGTTTTAGAAGTTGGACAAACATTTCGAGTGGGGGGGGCTCATCTAGCTCCCTCCCCCCACTCCCACCCCAGATGCGGTCTTGTTGTAAATACTCCTTTGACAAAATTGTTAGATGACGCCTTTTAAATTACCGCAGCTGAATGATAGGCCATATAACCAATATTAATAATAATAATAATATTAATAATAACAGTAATACTAATAATAATATTGTATTTAAAAGCATTTAAACCACGTACAGAAAACTTATTCATAGAACAGTAGGTATACACGTAGCAAAACACACATGTAAACAAAGCCGCTAAACTCAAATTGTTAGATTGCTAAAAATGTAACCAGAAATAACAAAAGAATTAATGTATTTTTTTTTATGAAATTGGCAGATGATGCCAACGATTCGGATTTCCCGACATTATTAAAAAAAAAAATCAGAAACTAAATACTGAAAGTAAGAAGCAGTATTAACAGAAACTTAAAATGAACAAAAATTATTATGTATATGAGGGGCGTTGCCCCCTCATCAATTCCTCTCAGTTTTACGCAATCCCTCAATTCCTCAAGTTTGACTTTTTGTCCCGATTCTTTAAGAACGACTCCTGAAACACAAGGGTCATTTAAATACAACAATAAGAAGCTTTTTTTAAATACGAAAATACTTTAATGTGAAGATCGAGGTATTGAGGAGGAAGCAACCCCCTTCCTATATGTAATCATTTCTGTTCGTTCTAAGTTTTAATGTTCCATTTACTTACAGTTGGAAATTTTTTTTTATACATAGAAGCTGTTCATGTCTCTCTTAAGCGGAAAGAAAAATAACTAATAAGACTCATGACAACAACACAACCAAAGACTACACGATTACCATAGACACTTGTGCAGGAAAAACATATGCAGTTAGTTTTGTTTGTTTATTGATTATCAGTCCTAATTTAGTTCTTCTTATGTCACTATTGCCATGGCAGTAATAAAAGACCTTACAAAAGAGTACGGGTAACTTATACAATAAGTTACCCATACTCTCCAGATCTTACCTTAAAAGCCGGTGAGCCCTTCCGGGGGTCTAACAAAAGTTCTCTTTAGCATACTCGGATCCTCTTCTTACTGAGACTGTAAATAAAGAAGTATTTGTAAATAAAAATTATCTAAACCTTGTGTCATTTTTGCACCCAGAAGTCCAAAGGCTCTGTTACACCCCAGTCTATGTAGCATTCCTTGCATCCTAAAATTCCTGTGCTAAATAAAATATGCTGAGCACAAACGCTGAAAAACCTTACTGTTCAATGTGTTGTTATATTGTCCTCTTTGGACTGGTTTATTTTGTCCGTAGAAAAAAACCTTAACACTGAAACAATTGCTGGACTCACTTTGGCCATCTGAAAAATATGGCCCGACTCACAACCACTGTAAAAATAGTGGTTAGTAATGTAAAAAGATACTTTATACTGCTTATTGAGCTGGTTAAGTGCTACATTTTGTATAACAAAGATAAGCAGAAAATAAAGAGCAGAAAAAAACGCTTCAGATATATGCAGAAAAAATTGAGCCTAAACAGAAAAAGAATGGTCAATTCCGACCTTCATCGTTCCTCATTTCCCTTCTTAGTCCAAAAGTCGAAAAAACTCCCCCTTCTCTTGGATCAGTATTTTTTACCAAATGTGTTAGTAGTCGGTGATCTAAAACAAAGTTCAGGAACGGAACCCGATTCTACCACTTTTTTACCATTTCAAGAGTGAAAACTTCCTACCTAGACTATCTATTCTTGAATCTCGGTGTGGCAATATTTTTTCAATCCCAATTTTTATTTATCTTTTATAATATTGAGCCTGGGGAGGTCTGCAAGGGGGCCTCGGTGCTTCCCTCCCCCCTAAATCCTGAATTTTCTGGAATTCCTGGGTACTTCTTCAAATTGCCAACTAAGATTTGTTTTTCTTTATTATCCCCCCTCCGATTTTTTTTTTGTCCCCCCCCCCCGAAAAATTCATCAGTACGATCATGAACGGGTTTATCTTCCGTTTTTGTATGTACTAGACAAGCAACTACATGTAAATAGAGAAATTTTGGTTAGAGTTTAGAGTTACCCCTCCTGTAAAGGAAACATATTAAAACAACACCAGTACCACTTTCGATCGGTTGTTTTGTGGTCATTAACACAGCTATCGGCAGGGTCTCGAGGGGGGAGGGGTGCGCCGCCCCCTCTCAACTGTTTTGACATTCGGTGAAAAAAAATTCGCCGAAGGCGAAAATTTTGTCAGAAATTTTGCAAAATCGGCTGATATTTAGCAAAATTCTTGATTTCTGCAGAAAATTCGGCATAAATCAGGTAGCGATTCGGCAAAATTTACGAAGATCGCCCCCCAAATAAAACGAGCCTCGGGACGCCCCTGGTTATCGGATTAGAAAAATTACATTATTCGTGCAGCAGGATGGCTACGCTTGAAAAATATTAACCCCATTCTTTAACAGTAAGATGTTACTTCTAAGATCTTACATTTTTCTGCGCAGATTACCGTTATTTCGTTCATATTTGTTAAGCTCTTACTGCTCACTAATGTTAGCAAAAGTGTGAAACATGCCATTTTTCTGCCACATAGAACAATTAAGGGAGCTTTAATGATATACTCATTATTTTTAATAGACCACTGATCAGAGGAGAATCGTGAAAGGTGTTTGCAAAAGAACGGCATAAGAAGTAAGATCTTGGTCCTAAGATTTCGATCTTAGTCCTAAGATTTCACTTTTAAGCATTCTTTGTCAAAAAAATGTAAGATCTTAGCACAATGATGAGCAAAAGAACGCCTTACTTATAAATCTAAAAAAATTTCGCTGACCCACGATAAACACCATTACCTGAAACATATGTAAAAGTAAATTGCGAATATGTCAGTCACAAAGTGTCATTTTTCAAATCTGACAGCTATACGTATATCATATAAAGTCAAATGAAATTATATTATTAAAAAATGATTACAAAACGTGGAGGGGAATGGAAATAAAGATTAAATTTTAATCAGCTGAAATTTGCTGCCTATTATAAAGTAAGAATTTTATCGCTTTTTAATCTTAGTTTTATATGTAGCTTATGGCTATACGTGGGACCGTTGAAGCGGGGGGGGGGCAGAGGGAATTGATCCCAACCACGAATATAAGCGTCACAAAGAGTATAAAATGAGAAATTAAAAGTTACTACCCATTTTTTTTTAATGTTTTCTTCACAAGACTGGTAACTCTAGTCTGCTACCGAAATCTAGATTAGATGCAAATTGGTGATAAACTCGTCAGTGTCTTTTTTATATTTAGTTTGGTATAACTTTGTACAATTACCTCCCACGTTCGTCGTTATACTTTTATAATTGCGAAGAATATTTAAATTTAACGAGTCAACGGTTTCTCATCTTGTCATCTATAGATGTTTTTACTTGCTGCATCTTTTAATTTATTGTTAATAAAAATCTTGAACAACACTTGACTTCTGTGTATCTTTTACACGATCAAGGAAGTGATGAATACATTGTAGAGTATTCTTTTGAATAAATACGATTTATGCCCGAGCCGCATTGTAGTCAGACCTGTCGATTAAAAGCCAAAAAGTTCCCCGCGTTCTTCAATGATTTTGATATCGCCGTTGCTATTGAGAAGTGGACAATAAATGGTAAGAAATTTGTTTGAAAACTTTTTACCTTGTCCTGTGGCTACTAAACAAGAAAGGACGCATGACAAACCATCATCATCATCAAATTCTGTATCTTTAAGCGTGTGCCAATTTGTTTTCAGGCATTTCTCGAGTCCTGATGGGGCAAAAAATGTCGTTTGATCCCTCTTCCGAGCACTATAACGAAAGAAACGTTAAGAGTGATAGGCTGCCCAACGTTTCGGGTGATACTTCTGCATTTCGACAATCCAGTAGGGGAAGGGGTCATACATCAAGCAGGACGTCGTCCTGCTTCTTTATATTTTCCTGTATATTCTTTATATTTTATATTTAGATTTTTATATTTCTTTCTAATTTAACTTTATATAAGTTAAAAAAGAAGATAAAATAGAAACGACTAAAAAAAAGTGAATCGGCTTAAGAAACTTGGATCTTTCTAAAAAAAAATTTGGGCTATTAGCCCTTGGAACTTTTTTACGGTTAGGTAACGAGACAATAAATGGTAAGACAGTATATGTCCTCGGTTTATCAAAATAGTGCATCTGCAAAATCGCGGGAACCATTCGGGTAGTGATCGAGTTGAAAGACTCGGAGAGCACTGAGGGGGAAGACATGGATTCTGTGGGCTAGGCGGAGCGCCGGCATAAAAAAAAAACGACTAAAAACGACTTAAAAAAAGTGTATCGACTTAAGAAACTTGGATCTTCCTAAAAAAAATTTGGGCTATTAGCTCTTGGAACTTTTTTACGGTTAGGTAACGAGGCAATAAATAGTAAGACAGTATATGTCCTCGGTTTATCAAAATAGTGCATCTGCAAAATCGCGGGAACCATTCGGGTAGTGATCGAGTTGAAAGACTCAGAGAGCACTGAGGGGGGAGGGAGGGATTCTGCGGGCTAGGCGGAGCGACGGCATAAAACAGAATTTGAATGAAAGTACAAATCAATGAGATGGAGCAAGGGGCGAGGCTCAGAACAGAGTGGGGTGGAGGAGGTTCCTTGACAGCTTTGTTTGCCTTAGGTGATTTGTTGATGTGACTAGTCGGTTGTAGGATGAAGGATAGTAGTCTATCCTATTGATACTATGTCCTTATATATTTTTATCAAAATTTGGTTCAAGGACACGGAAACTACTGTTCCAAGCCTCCATATTATCCTAGTTCTAAAGTACTTGTACGTCGATCTTTATTCTCATTTAGCAACTATTGCCTTTAAAACTTGAACATAGCCTCAATTCGTCAGATTACGCACGGTGGGACATTATTGGAGCAAAGTCGTTTGGGATACTAGTTTTATTGACAAATGTAACTATAGTGTGGTTTGTGCCAACTGGGGGGGAGGGGGGCATTCGCTCCCCAAGTTTTTTTTTATTCCCCCCCCCCCTTAGATTTTGAAAAACTTCTTTTTTGGTACTTTGATTGGAAACAATAAAAAAATGCCCCCCCCCCCTAGAATTTGAAAAGTGTGTTTTTGCCCCCCCCCTCATATTTACGTCGATAGACGCCACTGGTGATGAATATCCCATAGTACTTCTATCAAGTGCTGGCCAAATTTGAAAAATGATGATGGTTTAACAATAGTTATTGAGTTAAATCAAAAGCTGAAAATATTCCATTAAGACAGAATAAAACTAGTATAGAAAGTAAGGTGAAGAAACTCACTTCTGTTATTTTCTTATACACGTACGTATTAAGCTTCTTAGGGATATAGCAAGAACTCTATTTGACGAGGGCTTCAACTCCAGGGAGGAGAAGATGCTTTCAGCTGGTCGTAGTGTATTTATGTAGGGCTAGTAAACCTAGGCGCGAAATGCACTTTCGAGGACAGGCTCTCGCCCCCTGGTTATGTTTCAAAGACTGTTGTCGCTTATTTTGGCAGTAAGTTTCCTGAAGATTTTTATGGTTACCGTAAATTTATAATTTTTTTAAAATTCTCCTTTTTAATCTAATTTATAAATCTTTCTTTTTAATCTAATTTATAAATTTTTCTTTTTAATCTAATTTATAATTTTTTCCTTTTTAATCTAATTTATAATTTTTTTCTTTTTAATCTAATTTATAAATTTGTTTTCTTTCTAATCTAATTTATATATTTTTCTTTTTAATATAATTTTAAAATTTTTCTTTTTAATCTAATTTATATTTTTTTCTTTTTAATCTAATTTATAAATGGTTTCAATTTAATATAATTTATAATTTTTCTTTTTAATCTAATTTATAATTTTTTCTGTTTAATCTAACTTCTACCGCAGGCGCCTAGAAATATCTGACATGTGGCTAGTCTTTACCTAAATCAGTCTTAAAGTAAATTCATATATTTATAAACTCTTTATAAATTCCTCTATAAAGGGTTTAAACATGGTATTCAGGAGATTAAATCTTATGACGTCTTGTTACACGTATCAACAGGGTTTCGGATTAAGTCTGTATTAAGGAGTTAAATTTGGAACATAACACGTTTTTATTATAATTGGAGAAATAAATTAGTACCAAAATGAAAGAAACAGACACACAATAAAATACGCAGAATAGCACACTTCCCACGTTTAAAAAATGCATTTTAATATATAGTACCTGGCAATAATATGTTTTCCCAATATAATACATGTTCTCGCATTCATACCGTTGTCAATAAGTATATTCAGATGTTTGACAATAATATATAATCCTCCGCAAAGTAGAGTTTGATGGGCTGGGTGGGAGAAAATAATTGCTAATATAGGCAATTCTTTCCACAATAAAACTTTTTTAATTTCAATTGGAAGAAACAAGATAAAGAAAATCCTTGTCTAGTTTAATTTTTTTATATTTTTTTTTATTATATTCTCTCTATTTTTATCAGCTGTCCGTGAAGAAGACTTGAAATTAGGTTTTATTTATTTTCTTTGACAGGTATCACTGAAATGTCCAATCACATTCAAACGAATATCCTTACCTGCCCGAGGTCACGAATGCAAACATATACAATGTTTTGACCTGGAATCCTACCTGCAAATGAATTGTGACAGAGGGTCATGGAAATGTCCAGTTTGCAAGTAAGTTTACTTCTTCATATGTTAACTCGTAAACGTGATTGAGAATCAACGCGTTCATAGGTGTCATTGTTAAAAAAGAAGTCTTCAGACGTTTCGATATTACTAAATTCCTCAGCAAAACTTTCTAATAAGCTTAGTATTTATTATAGCCACGTACCCCACGGGGGGAGGGAGTTTGAGACCAGGGACGTACGCTGGGAGGAGGGCTCAGGCCTGGCCCACCTAAGTCCTCAATTTTTACTTCTTGTTCAAATGATTATACCTTTTTTTTATAATTGCCCCCCCCCCTCCAGAAAACAATTCTGTGTATGTGCAAGATTCAGACCCGTGTTTCCCTCTTCCAAAATATCCATTGTTTTATTATTTTAAACCGTATTTATTGTGCAATTTTTTCTTCTTTTTTTTGGACCAATTTAGGACCAAAATATCCAATATTTTTCTGCTTTAATAAACAGAATTTTGTATAATTTCTTCTCAGTACATACTGGTGAATAGATGGATATATATGGAACCGCTTTTGTTTGTTATGCTTAATGTCTATAAACATATAATCTCTCTTCAAAGCTAATCTGGCTTTAATTTGTCTGACTAAGGGCTAATTCAAATTAGGATTTATTAGTACCGAGATTTGGCTTACCCTAGTTTGAGCCAATCAGACTTTTCATAGAATTTTATGATTGGTTGAAAAATTATATGAAAAATTCTGATTGGCTCAAGTCAGCGCTAGCTAAATCTCACTGTTAGTAAAACCTCATGGGCATTAAGAGGTTTGTGGATGGGCCTTAACCCACGTTCATATATATATATATATATATATATATATATATATATATATATATATATATATATATATATATATATATATATATATATATATATATATATTATATATATATATATATATATATATATATATATATATATATATATATATATATATATATATATATATATATATATATATATATAACAAAAATAAATTCATGTTTAGAGTGCGTCTACAGTTAGCTTTTCCTCAAAAACTGGCCCGGAAATCTGGGAAACTCAATTAATCATTACATGCGCCTTAATGGGTGTGGTACGAACTTACTTTTTAGGTGAACCTTCACTCGTTGAGCTTCAGAAGAATAATCTTATTCACCCCATAACTCAATATTTAGAAATAGACAAAAAGATACACCTTTATGTGTCAAACCCAAGAAAGTGTGTCTTCATAAGATATCCCCCTTAAGGTAAGAAGCTCCTGAAATGGGGTGAAAAGGCACACGCTCGGGATGGGATCTCTACCAAAATGTCTGTATATACCACGATAAAACATGAAGCTCTTGAAAAAGGTAAGGAATAATTTTATTGGTAAAAAGTTGTAAAACCCATTGAAGCAAAAAGTTTCTGCCAATGAGATGTTTTCCAACTTGAACGCGGTTTAAGGAGAGAAACTCTGAGCTTTCAAATGCCATAACTTCCCTGAGTATAATCAACAAAGACTTTCAAATGCCATAACTTCCCTGAGTATAATCAACAAAGACTTTCTCCATTTTTTGGGAAACTTGGAGAAAGATAAGATTGTCAAGAAGTAAACTAAGTCGATTTCCCAAGAAGGACATTACTGGAAATGCAAGTGCGCGCCCATCCAAAAAAAGACAAAGGATATACAGGGAAGTTCATTGATTTGACTTCGCAAAAGCGACAGGGGTCCTTTGTAAATGTCAAGGAACAATTTACTGGGAATAATCAAGATATTGAGCTTCTGGAACTGTGAATAGAAAGGGGAATCGAAGCTCGGGAAAAGAATATAAAATGGCAAATTAGGACTCAAACTCAACTTGAATTTTTGTACACCCAACACTGCTAAGCAAGAAATTTGCACGCGTAAAAGACGAAAAAGACGCCGAATTAACGGGCTCTCCCCATTTTATAGAAGCAATATATCGTCCTAATGTATATACGCTCTGATATTCGAAATAATTTTAGTCTTTAAATTGATTAAATTTTTACGGCAAGAATCAGAAATACCCAGTTAACGGGCTTCGCTTCTTATTGAAGCAATGTATTCCATCTAAATAATCTTTTAAGCCGTTTTTAAGTTAGGTAAGTAACTACTAATGATTTGGAATTATTTCATTCTTGTGTGAGGTATTGAGCATTTTTATAAAGCTGTGTACCACACCCATTCAAGAAAAAACTTATTTAGTAATTCTAAATCAGTCTAAGTGAGGTAACCAACAATTAATAAAAAAAAAAATACAAAAATTTACATACGCTTTTAAGTTCAGCTCTGTATTATAAATAGGACTTGTTTTTATTCAGTTCTTATGTGAACTTGGCAGAGCTTTTTCGTTCGTTCGTTTGCAGATTAAAAAACAACAACAAAAAACAAGAGCTTTGATTCTGTTTTTAGTGTAGATAGAGTACCTATCTATACTGAAAACATAGATCCTATATAGAGTTACCCCTGTTTTCAGAACAAAGCATGCGAATACGGTATTTTTGACAAGTGTTTTTTTTTGTGGTGGAAGATGTAAGAAATCTGTTTTTTGAAAATACAAAAAGGAAGATTTTAAGCCAGTACTTTTTCAATTTTTAGGAAGGGGGCTGCAGTTTATCGAACAGGCCTTACACCTTATTTCTGGAACTGCACATTTCTAGGCATGGGATTGAAGTTGAGGACTCAGTCGACCTGCTCGAAGTTATTTAAATTCAATAACAAAATGAGATATCTTAATTATGTACGATTCATAGATTCATGAAAAGGCTCTTTACAAACTGGTTCTTATTGACATAAGTTTATTATACTAAGTATGAGAGTATGGAATGCAGATCATGTGGAATTATTTTTTCTAAGTCAAACTAATGAAAAATATTATGTTCAACCTATTGATCTAGGTAATTTAGAAAGAAGCTGTCCATAATAAAAAAAAACTACCGGATTAGCTGTCAGCATACATTGCCTAGACACGTATGGAGGAGGACAGGAAAAGGAAGGAGATTGCGTAGGTTCATATCCCACACCCTTCTCAATTTCAACGCTTCACAATTTTCTCCATAATGTACTATATTTGCCGTGTGATCTGCCTATTTTTAGGGTTTATTTGATTTTGCACTTTCGTGCAAATTTTTCTAAAATACTTGGAAAATCATCAGTATTCTAAGTCTTTTATTGGGTAAAAAAAATAATAAGTTACCATGGCTTACAAATTGAGAGTCCTTTGCTTAAACTCTCTGTTCAGTGTATTTCAAGAATATTACAAATACGCAGTAAGTATGTCATATCTCCTATTTTTCACCTAATTGTGTAACTAAACAATTTAAGGAAAAATATAAAACACATGTTCCCAGCTGTCGTTTCAAGGCTTCTAAGAATTCACCTAGATTAGTGCCAAACTGTCTATTTCTATTGAAAAAAAAGTAATCCCATGGAAGGGACAAAAATTTGGCGAAACGTTTAAACTTTATCGTTTTATGACGTTGAAAGAATTTGTAACCAACTGAGAAATATTTACAATCTACGTCGAAATGTAGGAGAAAAAGCGCAATCTACTGTACGTCGGTTTATACAAGCAATAATGCAGAGCCTGAATTATTGTCACGTTAACCATTGTTATCCCTTTCCTGTCAACAGGGTTGGGGGGAAGGAGATTCTTTTGGCCACTTCTGTAATTTGGAGCAATTGCGTTCAAATATTTTCACCATAATATAGGATATGTAGACTTTAATAGAATCAATCATGGACACATAAAGAGAGGGGGGATGGTCTGTGCGTTTTTAGAGTGATTTAAGCTCATATATGATCATAACTCATATATGACTGTAATGACCAGTAATTCTTATCGAAAGGCTAATCTTCCAGAAGTTTCTTAAAGAAGAGTAACTCTCCTTCAATGCTAAATAATATTGAATGATCTACAATTCAATATTTGAAGTACCAAGGACAGTGAAAATTAAATATGATTTTTGAATTTATTTAAGTTGAAATTTACAAAACCATATATATCTTGAAAAACTAGGAAAAATTTAGATTTCAATTTTTAATAAAAAAGTGACGTTGGGTAATGAAAAGATTGATCAGGTGGGCAGCTTCACTTACCTTGGTAGTATTATTAGTAGAGATGGTGGGAGTAGTGAAGATGTTAAAAATAGAATAGCCAAGGCTCAGGGTGTTTTTTCACAGTTAAAAAAAGTTTGGAAAAATAGGAAGATAAGTCTGCAAACCAAGATTAGAATATTAAAAGCTGCAGTGATGACATTGGTCAAATATGGCTCTGAAACATGGACTCTCCAAAAAGTGGATGGCAATTTGCTAGATGTTTTCAAGAGAAATCGCTTAAACATTGTTCTCGGTACCCGGCTGACTGACCGTATTTCAAACAATAAGTTGTATGAAAAATGTGGTTCAATACCGCTCTCTAGAGCTATAATGAAAGAAAGGTTGAGGTGGTTAGGGCACGTTGTGTGGATGAAGGACGACAGACTGCCGAAGATTGTTCTTTTCGGCCAACCATCTAGGGCTAAACGAAAAGCAGGTCGTCCCCGTCTGGGGTGGAAGGACGTCATAAAGAAAGATTTAAAGGAAATGGGAACTTCTTGGGCGGGTTTAAAAAGGGAGGCTTTGAATAGATTGGGGTGGAGGAGGAGCGTGCGTAGCTGTGTTGGCCTCAGGCGGTTTGGTGCTGCGGTGAGTTGTTAGTAGTAGTTAGTAGTAATAAAAATACTTCTCATTGCATTTACGCAGTTTTTGATAGTAGTGGGTGCCAACTTAAAAGAAAATAACAGGTGAAAAACAGCAAAAAATAAGCTTAATCATATGATACGAAACAGCTTAAGACGGTGTGGTTTTCATTTAAAGGTCTAGTTGTCTTTGGGAGCATTGCTGTGTTGGAAATTTGACGCACAGAAAGTGTTGTAAAATTTCACTCAGTAGTTCTACTTATTTATTTTAACGGTTAAGCCTGACAAAACCAACAAAAATGTGACCCTACCCTAAAAACTTCAGTATTTATAGTATTTTTATTCAAATATTTGACTTTTTTTTTACTATAGTATTCCTTAAATTCCTGTCATTCAATTTACTCGTAGCTAATTTCTCCATTCCTGAAAGAAAGAGTCAATTCCCTGTCCTGGAGCAATTCTATCTGTCGCCGCCCATGATTCGATCTACACTATTTCGAAATGTGGTCTTTTGCTATTCTCCTCCGAATCACTAATGGAATTCACTCTAAGAAATGAGAGGAAAACTAGGCTTGCATTGGGACATAACTTTCTCGTCTCTAGAGTGAGAAGGATTTAGAATTACTCCAGGGAGACAAACCTATCTTCTGATGGAGTTTCAAGGTGGCAGTAAAGTCTTGGAAAATTCACTCCGAGTACTGACTCTTCGTGATTAGATTTGTAAGGCCAGATAATCATCTCCAAAAGGAGCTTACCGTTTGGGATTCTAAAATTTTCTATTTGTGGGGAAATGGAAGAAAAATGTTTGAAAACATGGGTCAATCTTCTTATTCAATTACATAGCATTGGAATATAAGGGTTTGGTAAAAGGATTGGAAATAAAAACTCATGGGAATATTGTGGAAAAAGAGAAGATTCTGTAAAATGGTACTAAAATTTGTGGCTTTGGAGGAACCTGAAGGCAGTGGCGGATCCAGAGGGAGGAGAGTGGGACGCGCCCCCTAGCGTAGTCTAAAGTAGTGTAATTTACTTAATTAATTCAAGTTTGCGTTAATCAAACTTACTCCTAATGCAAGTTTATCGGATCAACCTATTTTGCCCCCCCCCCCCCCCAAAAAAATCCTGGATCCGCCCCTGCCTGAAGGATTGTCCCTTCCACATGTACGTACCAACTTGCTACTTATTATAACATTTCAAAACACCCTGCTAATTTTTTTGCACTGATAATATGTTTGTATAGATTCATTGATTTGCATGATTTATTAATGGCAAAACACTTTCGACTGGTCTTACTAACGAAATCCTGAAATTGACTGTCAATAAAGATTTACCATTTTCATATATTTTCTACATTGAATATTAAATACTCACTGTTTCCCTAAATAATTTATTCAAAGAAGCACGTTGGAGGGGGGAACACGACGAAGTTTTTGGTCACTCTCGACATAGTAACTAATATTTGTGAACACATGGAGGGGTTTGTCCTTTGACTTATGCTTTATTTCTTGATCTCCACTTTTTTTTTAACGGAGTCTTCTTTCGTGTTGCAACACACTAGATCAGATCATCCAACTCACGGAGCCACGGGGGAGAGCCAGAGTTATGGAAGTAGAATCAAAGATGAGCCGATGTGGGGTCGATCGCGAAATAGGTAGAGCGGCAAGAGGTTCGAAGTTGAAGAGGCGCAAAATATGTTTTCTTCTGTCCTTTCATTACCTGTCTTGCGACAACAATGCACAAACCTTTGAGTACATCCAGTTTCGTATGTGGGAGAGGGCCTTAGGGCTCTTTCATTTCTAAATCATCGGTGATTTTTCGGTCTTCCCAATGTTTCCTTCTATTTTCAACATAATGCATATATTTTCCTTGTTTCTTTCAAAATTTTGCTACCCCTCCTTGCAAAAAGTCCTACTTACATACTGGACTCAATCTATTGTCATTTGTAGCTTCTAACATTTTTTTTCAATGACTCGTGCTATGTTTTTCAAAAACCGTTCATAATGTTTTGAAACTCTAATAAAACGTATGGACTCTTTATTCATATTATTTTAGTATCTGAATTTGATCAAAAATGTTTTTTTGTGCCCTGTGATTGTAGTGCCGGGCCCCTTTAACGGCATCTATTTACTCTTAATAATCGCCAGTTGTCGCGCCATCTCTTTCTAAAATGATATTAGAACTGGCTCGTAAATCACGGTTCACTTTTTTCCTCTAAAAGATCAATCTTTCCAAATGTAATTAAGCTCTTCTACAGCTTGGAAACATTCGCAAGACGAAATTATTTTTTCCTGTATTGTTTCCCATAAGCAGAGGTAGGGAGAAATGTTTTTATTCAGAAACAAGGGTCCTCGTTAGCTTTTGGCTGGATTTCTGCCTTTTGTGTCCGCTATACTAGGAAGATGATTGTTTGGTTGAGTTGATAATTCAACAGATTATTTAGTCAGATTCAAGGATCCTCATTGATCATGTGCTGATCAAAATTCACGCAGATTAGAATTTTTAGAAATCAAGACTTCGCATACCAAAAGTTCCAAATACCAGATTTTCTCAGTGACAAGTCGTAACCACGTATCTTGGATATATTCAAGTGATGAGCAGAAACAACGACGAGTTGACCTGTGCCGTGAAATGGTGGATGTTGTGGAAGGTGAAGCAGACTTTTTAGATGCTGTTATAACAGGCGACGAAGCATCGGTTTTCCAATATGGCACACAAAGGGGTCTCCGCGCCCCAAGAAGGCAAGAATGGCGAAATCAAATGTAAAAGCCATATTCATTGTCTTTTTTGAGAACCTTGAGGTGGTACATAGAGAGTTTGTGCCTCAAAAACAAACAGTCAATGCTGGTTTCTACAAAGACGTCCTTGCGCGACTGCACCGAAACGTGAAAAGGAAACGACCAGAGATTGCCGATCGATGGAAGCTCCACCACGACAACGCTCCGAACCTCATCGCCTTTCATCTGACGTCGTACCTGGCCCGGATAGGGGGTTTCAACTTTACCACAGCCTCCGTATAGCCCTGATTTAAGCCCGGCAGACTTTTTTCTGTTCCGCAAATTGAAAACCGCCCTGAAAGGTCGCCGTTTTTATGACGTTGCCGCCATCCAGAAGGCCGTCACCAACTCTTTAAAAGGTATTTCGGAAGCTGACTTCGAGGGAGCCTATGAATCATGGAAATGGCGGTGCATCGACGCCCAAGGGAACTATTTTGAAGAATTTTGAGGTGTTATTAAAATCGGATGAATGAATTGCTGTTTATAGAGTAAGTCTCATTACTTTTTGGACGCACCCTGTAATAGGAAAGTATAGAGGAAAAGGAAAATCAATTAGGCATTCCAATGGTGAATGCTGCATCTATCAAGTTTTCATGTTTTTCGGTACAATTAAAGATTAATAAGGTATCCTTGTGAAATTCTCACCGGAACTCTCCTACGTCATGTTTAAAAAAAAAATCGCCTAAAGATGCATCAACGCTGCCTAGAAAAAAAAATCACAATAAAAGCCTTGGTTTCTGACATTTTTGGATGTGTCAAGACAATTGATCAGTCGGTAAAAAAAAAAAAAAAAGAGACAACAATGTCATACAGGAAAATTGGTTTGCAATGTTGAAGTGCTAAGGACATCGGAAGAAAAATGGCTCCTCCCCCTTGGACGCATCTTAGGCTTGTTTTTACCTTAATTAAATAAAAAAAACGATTTGGTTCAATTGAAAGTAAGGAGCAACATTTAAACTTAAAACGAACTGAAATTGTTCTGTATATTAGGGGGCTGCCTCGTATCAACCCTCGTCCTTTACCCTAAAGACTTAAAGCTCTTTAAAAATACTTCTCATTCAAAATCAAGAGACCTTGTGTTTGAGTAGTCTTTTCTAAGGAATCAGGACAAAAAGTCAAACTTTAGCGTAAACACCTAGGGTTGAGGACGAGGTAGTCCCCCCCCCTAGTATACAGAATAATTCCTGTTCGTTTTAAGTTTTAATATTGCTCCTTAATTTCAGTTGAAAAAATTGCTTTTTTTATCTAATTTCTGACTTTTTTTTTCAAAGGGATTTCGGGATTTCGTCAGAAAATCCCGTTCTTTCCCCACCCTGTGTAACACTTCTCCTGGAAAATTCCCCGAAAACTTCTCTCTCCACGGACAATTCTCCCGTACAAAATACCCCACTCCCCGCAGAAAATTACCCCGAAAAATTTCCGTATATTTCCCAATAAACAATACTATATGTGAACAATTTGGGTAAATTGCGTAACTTACAGCCCTTTTTCCAGGAACTTTGGAGGATCATGTCACCAACAAAAGCATAGTTATTGGACCTTTCGACTATGCTGAATTAAATGGCTATCTTAAAGTTTTGATCGATTGTATTTGGAGAAATAATGGGCGTAGGAGGAAGGCTAGGTGTTCTCCAATCTCTTTGGTCATTAAAAAAAAAACCTAGAACTTTTAATTTCCGTTCAAATGAGCTATCTCCCGATCTTCTAGGACAAGTGGTTCGTTACAATCACCCCTGGGAAGAACGAAAAACAAACAAATAAACACGCATCCGTGATCTTTCTTCTGGCAAAAAAAAAATCCACACTTTTACAAATATGAGCTTGAAACCTCTTCAGTAGGGTTCTCTGATATGCTGAATATGATTGTGGGATTTTCGTTAATATGTCTTGACTCTTTGGGAGTGTTTCCGCTCTTTTTCGAAAATGGGCAAATTTTCTCAGGCTCGTAGCTTTTGATGAGCAGCATTAAACTTAATGAGCTTTATATAGCCTATTGGAATCGGTAAAAAAAAAGAAGCTTTTGATGCATCTATTGTTGTCGAAATTCTGGATTTTAGAGTTTCGGTCACTATTGGGCCGAGTCGCTTCTTATTTACAGCTCGTTACCACCAACTGATTGAAACCACAATCTTCTAAGATTCTTTTTTTAAAAATTCTGATTTTTCATGACACAATCACATTTTCGTCCCTGTTAACGCGTTGAGTCTACCAATAGCTACATAACTGCATATGGAGGTCTTTTTCAATAAAATGTAAATTTCCGATTTTCGTATTTTTTTACCATATGTATAGTTGTATAAGTTAAGCAGCTCAAACAATGAGATTTCATTTTCACTGTCCTTAGTATTTTAATGTGGTTGGAAATCTTCGTTTATGGTTTTTGAACATTTTATTACTGAATTTTATATTTTAGTTTTGTCAGGGCAGATGTGAGTTATTTACAATAATAAAATCGCAATTTCCGAATCCTTGACTCCTTCATATTAAGTAGATTTTTTTTTTTTTTTATGAATAGTGTTTTCAAAATTTGTTACTTGCCTTGGGAAGGGGATATTCTTTAATAAATCGTTACTATCATGACATAAAATAATTGACGTCATTGTTGGAGGACAAGGGGCAAAAGGAAAATAATTATTATGGGGCTTTCTATTCTTCTATCCTTTAAAACAAATAACAATAATACGCTTTATGCACTTCCTCTCTCTCCCTACCTCACACTCTTTTTTCTTCTCCCCCTCTTCTCCCCCCTTCTCTCTTTCTGTGTCAATTTTGTTTACTGTCTCTTCCTCTTAAAAAGTTTCAAAATTGCGTTCTATTAACTGTTTTTATTGTGTCTGATTGGTTCTATGTTCAATATTATTTGCTTCATCATGTCCCAGATTAATTTTGAACTCCCTAAGTAATCATCGTTAGCAACTACTTTTTCTTTTTTTCATTATAGCTTCCTTATTGAACCAGAAATCTTTCTAAATGGATAGAGAACTTTTTGGCAATTTACCAATTTTGTCATTTTTTACATTTGTTCCTAGACTTGTGGTTTTGTTACATGCTTTGTTCGCGTTGAAGGTGAAAACTGTTTCGATGTTTTTAATGGAGAAGTTAGATTTTCCCCCTAAAAACTTTTCTAAAATTAGAGTCATTACTTCCATGAGATGGACGTCTGAAATTTTATTTCTCTTGCTGAAGTTTGAAGAGTGTCTAAAGAATAAAATCCAATTTTAAGTTTAGTCACTTCTTTTTTGTATTTTTTTTCTTCTGTAGGAATGGCTTGCTCAATACCTGGAGGAAGATAAATTGAAAAAGAGGACCAGTAATAAAATAAATATTTAATTAAAGATGCTTATTCTAGCGTAATTGAACGGTCAATTTATCTGGTCCTTCTTTCCGATTATGGCTCAATGAACAGTCAGTCAAAATTCTACTTTGTGCGTTTCGTTTCTTTCTTTTTTCATTTATATCAATTTCGTGGTGCCATCAGTTACGTGATGATGAACCGCTAGTCTTAATAATTAGATAATTATCGAGCTAATAGGCGAGAAATATCCAGAAACAACATTTCCTTCACAAGGTATTTCTTCTTTGAGGGCTTTCTAGAATCACTTATTTTGCATTGAGTGTGGTCTTAGACTGAATTCTAAAAAATAAAGATGGTAGAGCGTTAACACAAATTACTGAATTGCACAACGATATAATTGTTCTCGGACGAGTTTTTGGGTATACCAATTATTTGGCAATCAATGGCAAATTGATCTTTGATTTGCTGCGAACATTTTGCAGTCGTCAAGCAGTAGAGCTGAAGATATTGCTGCATTACGCCCTGAACTAGCGTCAGTTAAGTTATTCGGCACTCACGTAGAATTAAACTTTCTGATTGGGCAATATTAAAACTGACCACTCCATTAGATGGCACAGAAGCTTTAAGTTGAAAATGGCAACTGAAAAATAAGGCAACGGGGGCTTTTTTTCTAAAATTCATTTCAGAACAATAATGAGACCAAATCATTGCACGGGGACGTGAGTGCTACGAGGAAGTTTCCAAGGGAGAGGGGGGGGGGGCTACTAGGAGCGTTGTTTTACCTATTTAAATTATAATGTATCTTATTTTTATATTTTATACCCCTTTTTGAAATGTTCGTGTTTCCCAGGAGAGGAGGGATTACCCCCCCCCCCCCGTAGTCAGTGTCCATACACTAAGATGATACTATGTAAGTTAACATAAACTTCTACTTATTATCTGGACAAACAGATCCGAACATTTGTTTGCCTTCATAATTTTGGTTTCAGAAAATCCTTGATATTTTGATTTATTTCAAATTCCAGTAAAGAGCCATCGGAATTTGGAGGGGTTTGCTCCAATTTATTGAAAATTCCTTTTCTAGTCATTTTAGGTTTTATATTGAAGCTACTAAGCAGCTAAGAATATGGTTCGCTGGAAAGGAAAGACCTATAGAAAGAGTAAATGTAGTTACAGAATGGTTTTTCCTATGGTTTTCTGAAATGAAAAAAAAAAAAAAAAAAAAAAAAAAAATCTATTTTCGTGTGTTAGTTTATGATTTAAATTTTCTGCGGGAACAGGATGTCCCTTTACACTCTGTTTGCTTTCAGCATACTTTTATTTTCTTTAATTGTTGGTGTTAAGATTGTGTAATTCGGTTGTTTGGTCAAAAGCCCTTTTGACAGAAGAGGAAAAAAAATGGAGACGTCTGTAGATTTCATTCCAACTGATCGAAGTTTCACTATATCAACTTGCAATAGACTCATCTCAATTACTTTTCTTTCCTCCCGTTTTAAAACAAGGCTCATTTACATTATTTTACAGTCGATTATTTCGCGTAGTTTTGTGTTCGTCGCGTTAAGCGTATTTTTCAAATTTCCTTGATACGCTTAAGTTATTATAGTTAGCCGATCCGTTTTTATAATCGACACTAATCCTTCTTTCATTACATTTTGAGTCGCTATAGGCATTTCTACTTAATCAGTGTCATTCTTTTTTTTTTTCGGAATCTGTTCTGCAGCCTACAGGTTGTTTAGTTCTATGCTAAAGACTTAATAATTTCTTTACGCTTTCGCTTAGTTATGGAACTTTAACCTTTCCCAAAAATTATTCCCAAGATTGAAAAGCTAGCAGTTCCCGCCATTTCAGGGAGAGAGAATATCCTTTTATGAGAAAATTCCCTTCTTTGAAAGTCATTTCTAAAAGGAAAGATCTTCTCTTTCATACATATTGCGGGACAATATCTTGCAGGAGAATTACAGCCCGAGGAATCAAAGTAGCTAGCTGGGTCAATAATTCTGGAACCAACTAGATAAAAACATGGTTGTAATAAGAACAGTAAATGCGGATCAAAACAGTTCTAGAAATCAATATCTTGTTTTCAGTGGATTACTGCCTTGCGAACAATGGTGCAATTTAGAGGAATGTGTGGGGCTTATAGCCTTCCAAATTTTAGATAAAAGATGAGTAAACCTTAGAAAACTGCGGTTTCAATCAGTTTCTTTCAAGTGATAGAAATAAATTATCAAAAAAAATGTCAAAATTCTTTTCGTATTATTGGTTAATATTAAGAATGTTTTCGTAAAGTTATTTGTTTCAGTTTTTCTGCTGAAGAATTACAGTGCTGGACTGTAATTTGATATTTGGACAAAATTTGAATATTCAGTCAAAATCTTCGATCGCCTGTAGTTTTGTGCAATCAGTTTTTTCCTGAATAAGATCCTGATAATGAATAAGATTTTTTTCTGAATCCCCACCTTCCGTGACCATCCCTTCAATAGGAAGGAGCCGAAAAAAAAGTTTTTGGTCTTTTGCCGGGCCCTGTTTTGTCAGGGTTGCAAATAAGATTTCTTTCTTCTGCGTTTGGGTCCAACTATCCCATGGACTTAAGGATGCAAGCTTCGAGCCGATCGGAAGAAAAGTTTTGGCCTTTTTTTGGCCCCTATCTTTTAAGATGGGGAAGGGGGCATGCCTTTTATCTCCAATAGGTTATTCTTGGTCTAAGGGCTTATGACTTTTGTTTCAAACTGCTAAGGGGCAGAAGTTTCCGGTCTGTTTCCGGTCCCCTATCCCCCCTCTCACAACAAAATGGGTGGTGGTTTTTGATCAGAGAGCTATCCTCAAATCTTTAGTCAAATGCCTTGGGTTTTACGAAGGGACAATGGTGTCAATTCATGGAACTGTTAGGGGTCGAGGTATTTTCCGAAATTTTGAGACGGAGTTAAAATTTTTTTTTTTTTTTTTTTTAATATAAAAAAACATCTTTTAGCAAAAGCACACAAAAAATTACTATTTTTTAAATCTAGTGTGTTTGTGTGGGGGGGGGGGGGGTTAAAAAATTTAAAGGAGGGAAATACCCCACAATTGACGCCACTGTGGAGGTACTGGACAGAAAAATGCCTTGGAGGGGATTAGCTGCCATCCAATCACCCTTGACTCTCAAAAATGGACCCAGAACTTCAGTTTACTCAGGTAATGCTACTGGGAATGGTCATTTTAACGAGGTCATCTACTGCAGTCATTTAAGATGTGTCTTATTTTGTTTGCAAGTTTTGATTAGTGCCAAATGAGATGTGTCGTTTCACACGAATATTTATAATGCGTTTTGGGCTTAACACGAAAGAGTTGTATATTTATGAAGTCCTCGTCAATATTACGGTTTTGTGATTTTTGCAAAAATCCTGATTTGAAAAAGCAATAAGGAAAAAAAGTCATGAGATGGGTTTACAAGTTACTCTTAAGAATTTGTTCCAGGTACACCCAGAACATTTTTTTTTAAGAAGGGTCCAAATATGGGAAAGGCCTTTAGCTATATTTTCAGAACTGTTTACTTGCAACATTTAGCAGTCAATTCGGCTCTACAGCCTCGTATAATATTTGCTACTTTTTTTTTCTTCCTTTATAGCTGATATTTTAGATTCATTACGCTCGAAGTATTTTAATGAATATGTTTTTTTTGTTTTCAGTAAAACAGCATTGTTAGAAGGCTTAGAAATAGACCAGTACGTTTGGGGCATTCTCAATGATAGTCGAAGCTCCGAGACAGATGAAGTGACTGTAGATTCAAACGCTAGTTGGCGACCGGTGAAACCATTTGGAGGAGTTAAGGTACTATCTTTAGAGCATGAAAAAAGAAAAATTAACAAATAACAAGTGTAAACAACCATCGGTGGTGATGGGCTGCCCACTTTCATAAACTGTTTGTAATAGGTGCCCCGTACTTCGCGTGGCGCGAAGAGGTGAGTTTTGGCGGAAGTGGACCTAAGTGGTAGAACAATTAATGCTCTAAAATGTACACCAGATAGTGGAGAATTGGTTACACTTTTATTGGTGATGGCAAACCAAAAGCGCCAAGGAGTAGACCAATTAGGGGGGAAAGTTAGGGGTAGATACCCCTCCCCCAGAAGGTTAAAGGTTGCACCAATTAAAGGGTCAGACGGGCAAAAATTTTCGATATTGGAGCCAATTTTTTATTCCCCCCCCCCCAAAAAAAAAAATCTATTTAGCGCCCTAAATTTTGGAAGGAAAATTCTCCACCAGTCCCAATTTTTTACCGCATCGATTAACGATAAATTAAACTTAGTTACTTTGGAGAGTCATTGTTTTTTAGGATAGAATTCGTGAAACATTTTGGAAAACATCAAAGAGCATACAATTTTATTTGAATGTATTTTTTTTAGGGAAAAAACAGAGTCAAATTTGACTTAAATTCCGAATTTCAAACTTTGAAGTTAAGGTGCAATGAAGTTGTCATATTTTTACAATCATAATTGTTTTTCTTTTAAGAATTAAGGGGGATACACGAAGAGCCATGACAGCTGAAAAAATAGAAAATATTAAATATATATATATATATATATATATATATATATATATATATATATATATATATATATATATATATATATATATATATATATATATATATATATATATATATATATATATATATATATATATATATATATATATATATATATATATATATATATATATATATATATATATATATATATATTATAAACGATAAGTGAATTTTGATAGACAGACATATGTCAACACAAGCCAACTATAGTAGCCCAAGAAGTTAAGCAGATACAAATTTACGAGATTCAATTACCAAATAAGCTACAAGGCATAAATCTACTCGCTGTAATATGTCTTTTTTGATATTTACAAAATGTAAACCATTGATTTTAAATATAAGGTTAACTAATGACTCACTATTGTTTTTTTTTTTTTTTTTTTTTTAGATAGATAGATAGATATTTTATTAATTTTAGATATTTTATTATATATATGTATATATATATATATATATATATATATATATATATATATATATATATATATATATATATATATATATATATATATATATATATATATATATATATATATATATATATATATATATATATATATATATATATATATATATATATATATATATATATATATATATATATATATATATATATATATATATATATATATATATATATATATATATATATATATATAGATAAGATAGATAGATAGATAAATAATTTATTTATGAAATATACCTAACGCTATAAAATACACCTGCGCACATGCCTAGTGGCATAATTGAGCGCATTAAAAATAAGAACAAATTATTAAACACCATTAGAAATTTAAATGAAAACGAAAAAAGAAAAAAAAAAAAAAAAAAACAACAAGCCTCTTGGACAACTGCCCAAATACAAACATGGTAAATAAAACCAAAGTCAACTTTAAGAGATAAACTTCCCCGACCTTCTCACCATTCTGCGAAACTGCTGGTAATCAGCGCACTCTCTAATATCCAGAGGTATAGAATTCCACACCTTTGGACCAATATGCCTCAAACTAAATCCGGCTCTCGTTGTTCGCCTAAACTCTTGTGAGAAATTAAGCCTAAGTGATTTTGGATATGAATGGCGCTGCAAATTAAGAGGGAAAATTCCATGGAAATCTGTTGCTAACTGACTAAAATCGTAATTGTGACATATCTGGGATATTGCAACGACAGGAACTTTATATAAAGACACAATCCTAGCTGATTCAAAAAGATGAGTAACAGAAGACCCAATATCAATCTGAAAAAGTATCCTCATCGCTTTATTTTGTAAAATTTGAAGGGGTTTATAAACAGAAGGACAAGTTGAAGCCCACACTGAAACATAATATAGAAAAAAAGGGTGGACCCGAGAAAAGTAAATTGATTTAAGTATATTAACCGGAAAAAACATGGCGGAGACGGCACATAATCCCAACATTCCTAGAAACTTTTACCGATAAAGTTTTAACATGTTCGTGGAACGACAAATTTTCATCAATAATTATTCTAAGATATCTAAACTGTTGTACCCGTTTCAATTCCACATTATTTAAATAAAGAGTAAAAACATCAGAATTGACTGAACCAACTCGTTAAAATAGTATATACTGGCATTTCCTTTCATTTAATAGAAGAAGGTTTCGACAATACCAATCTGAAGTAGTTGATAGAGTACTTTGGGTGTTCAGGAAAAGCTGTGTTAATTCTGAATGGGAAGAAAAAATCTGAAAATCATCTACAAACATAACAATTTTGCAGATTGGAAGAAACTCAGGCAAATCATTAAAAAAGAGAAGAACTAGGGTAGGATCCGAAAAAGAGCCCTTAGGAACCCCACAATTTACGAAAAATTACTTAAATCGGATACTATTTTTCAATCACGATATTCAATTTTTCTTTCTGCAGGGTCAGATGCAAAAAAATTCAAATATTTTGAAGAAGATCCATATTTTTTTAGTTTATTTACTAAAGGACTGTGATCAACCGAGTCAATCGCCTTGGCCATATCTAAGAATTCAGCCAAGGCACCCTGACCAGTATCCAGCCTATTATTTATTTCAATTAAAAGCTGATGTGTTGCTGGTTCTGCTGATTTTCCTTTAATGAATCCA
Source organism: Artemia sp. Qi Xiang Cuo (assembly GCF_049724085.1). Classification (NCBI taxonomy): domain Eukaryota; kingdom Metazoa; phylum Arthropoda; class Branchiopoda; order Anostraca; family Artemiidae; genus Artemia; species Artemia sp. Qi Xiang Cuo. Next base: position 25,661,091 of record NC_142798.1, on the reverse strand, counting down.
TACTGTGAGGGATGCAATATTTGATTATTACATAAACAATTTTGAAGTTACTTATGAGCATTTTTTCCAAAATTTTACATCAAACATGGTAGTGAAACTCCTCTATAATTTGAAGGATTCCTAGAAGCACCACCTTTATACAAAGCTAATACATGGGCATTTTTTAAAAGATCAGGAAAAACTCCATTTAGTAAAGACAAATTAAAAGTGCGAACAATGGGGCAATAATAGGAGCTATTTGTTTCACAATTTGTGTAGAAAACCCAAAATCATCCAATGAAAAACTTTGCTTTAGTTTCATTATATGTCCTTTAACTTCCTGAGGTGCAATTTAAAAAAAATCAAATGAATTTGGTGCTTCATCTTCAACAACAAAATCAGTCGACTGACTCTCTTGCCTATTTGTACTCGATACAATCCTAGACCCAATAGTACTGAAATGCTTTCCAAAAATATCCAAAACTTCTTTTGGATCCGTCACTTTTGAACCATCAAGTTCAAGACAATTAACTCCCGAACTCGGACGATGATTGGGACGGATTTTTTCATTGATCAGCTGCCATGTCTTTTTCATATTTGACTTATACTGTAAAAATTTATCGGAAAAATATTTTCTTTTACCATATCTTATAATAGAATTCAGTTTATTTCTATAAGTTCTATAATCCTCATGAAATACATCAGATTGAGCAGCCAGATACTGACTATGTTTTTTTCTTTTCATCTTTAATGACGTCAAAATACCATCCGTAATCCACGGGTCAAATTTTTTTGAAAACTTTCCGCACAAAAATCTTGTCGATGCTGCTTGATCTCGGAGTTGTATCATATCATGGATAAATTTCGAAAAAGCATCATTAGCATCCATTTGAATCAAAAATGGGGGTCCAGTCTTTATTATCCATCAATTCACGCAGAAGCTTAAAATCAATCAATTTTTTCTGTCGGTAAGAATTTTTATTTCCATCTTTTTTAAATGCACGTTAAGATAAACTTTGGGCTACATCTAACACGACACTAACTGTAAAATGATCAGACATGTCACATGTACTAACAGAAGACTTTATCGCTTTAAAAGAAACACCAGAAAAGAAAATGTTAACCAGCAAAGTTGCAGTAGTCTTTCTTACTGTCGTAGGAAGCGAAATACTTGGAAAAAGCCCTGAACACAGCATAATGTTCAGAAATTCTTATGAACAGCCACATCTAAATTCGACAAATCAAAATTGAAATCTCCTGAAATTATTACTGTTTTCTTACATCCACCAAGTTTTACAACTAGGGGCACAAAAATCTCAAAAAACCCTTTGGGGTTACTTGATGGTGGTCAATATACTGATCCAAAAATAAAAGGTTCGCAGCCAATGGAGCGTTAATTCAACAAATAGAGTCTCACACAAACCTTCTTCCCAAACTGAAAAATCCTCAAGTATATCAACAGACCAATCCTGTCGGACATAAATTATTTGACCACCTTTCGCAGTCTCAGACCTACACCATGAATCAGATGTCATGCCTGAAAAGGGAGAGCATAGGCCTTGGCGACTTTTGCGACAAAAAAGTTTCACATACAGCAACAATATCTTTGGACTAGAATTAAAAAACAACTAAAGCTCACTATAGGCACCCTGAAATTCTTGCCTATTAAAATGTAACACCCTTATCGGGAATTCACATTGCTCAACTTCATTAGTTAAAGGGTCATCCGAAAAATCACAATCGGGTAGATTTCTGACATACTGTACATCTTTATCACTCCCAGTCGAATCATTAAGTATCTCATCTAAGTTTAAACGGGACCCCAAAACGACTGAAATCCATCCATATCACAAATAAACAAAGGAAAACTAAATCAAACTTCAATTATTCACAGTGAAGGTTCATTAGCCAGATTGAGGATCTTAGCCACATCTGCTATTGTTTTGCATGGTATAATTTGTGAGCCATTTTTCACAAAAATGATGCCTCTCATCGTCCACACATTCTTATTTTCAAATCTGTTGCGAGCAAGCTTGAAAACCTCCTGCCTCTCCCTAGTTAACGCTTCATTAACAAAGACGCGGGAACCCTTGAGAATTTTTCAATTGTGAAGTATTTCGACTGCTGCAGCTTCTGAGATCAATGTAAGTTCGATAGGGGCTAGAGCTTGATCATTAGCTCCTAGACGTTTAGCCCCTTTAATGATTGATTTTTCAAGCTGAAGTCCCATTTGCAAATTTAAACGATCAAGAACTTTCTCACCTAACACCGGGAGATCACGGGCAGTTGTCTCGACACCAGCAACAATGACTTTATTTAGAAGGGCAGACTGACATAAGTCGTCCAACTTCGACTCAAGTTTTTCAAGCTTGGACTCATTTTGAACAAGTTTCACTCGTAAATTAATGTGCCGATAATTAAGGCAATGACTATAAAATCACTGCGGCTTTAACTTTCTGTTGTGATTGCGGTAGTTTTAGTCTGTAGCGACCTACTTGTAAAAGAAAAACTGCTTAGATTAGAGCAGGGGCGTAATTAGCAATGGAGCAAGGGGGTAACCGCCTTTCCCAGACCTTGGTTTGCCAACCCCATAGACCCCGGTCCCCCCCTGCTGAAATTCAGCTTCTTCGAAAATCTTGTGAAAAGTAAGATAAGTCTGTATAAATCAAGCATCCACAGAAACGGATCAGTTTTCTTTAGTATAGCTTTACCTTTATGGTAAAATGTGGCTCATTTTTTTTCAGTTTTCACTGTCATTTTCAATTGATGTGGGAAATTGGCTCCAATATTTCCCCCTCCCCTGCAGGATTTTGACGAAATTACGTCACTGGTTTAGAGAAAGACAGAAAAACATCCAAAACTGAATTTCTAAGAACCTAAAAATGATTCCAGCTTGATATTTGGTACCTTAGTAAATACTATCATGGCCTTTCAATAAAATCCTCTTAATTTACTTTTATACGTATCTTTGCTAAATTATAGGATATGAAACACTGAATTATAGCAGCTGACATAAAGGTGTAAAATGTCACACAAGATTATATTCTAGTCTAAAAAGATGACAACATTGTTTCAAATAATCAATATGTGACAGGATTATCGTTTGCTTGTTTGATTGTTTTGTATATTAATATTCACACAAGCAGATATTCACGTGTATATTTGCAAATGTATACGTGCATTTTGCACCTTTAAGCTATAATATGTATACAGCGGTATATATGTTACGGTGAAAGACACAAATCTGGCAAATGTCGACGTTCACCAGTGAATGTCCGAAATTTCCTTTACTCAGCTTGGACTCAATGCGAGTCAGCTTTGTCATTCTTATGCAAGGTTTGATGGTAAAAGTTAAAGTTAGGTTAGGTTAAGTCAGATTAGGTTATAAATCTTAGAAATGGGCTAAAAGCCTGACCTAACCTGTCACCATCAAACGTTGCATGAAACTGAAAATGCTGACTAAATTCAATGAGAAAAAACTAATTTCGGACATTCACCGGTGAATGTCGACATTCTCCGATTTCGCTCTTTCACAGTAGCATATACATCATAGAAATAAACTGTATCGTATATGGTTATACATTGCTTGGCAAACTTCACTGCTATAATTTTCTAAAAAAAAGAGCTTTATCTTAAATCATTTTATTTTGAGCTAAGTAAAGGCGTTTGTATTCTACTGCAGGTTGAAATCTAATATTGGAACTGCTGTTTAGTGTCATTTTTTTCAGCGGCTTGAATTTTCTCATCAAATTTGATATATTGCAGAAACATTCTTGAATTTGTCAATCAAGATTTGATGGTATTTTGGATTCAAAAACGGCAGCTAATAATCAGTCAAGAATTTGACGACATTTTTCCGGCAGTCGCTGAAAATATCAATTTTTAATAGCGAATTATAGTGCTCTAATCATTGGTGCATATAACCTAACCTTAGGAAGTAAGGAGTTTGAAACTTCAAAACGAAGTACTTTTAAAACCCAAGAAGAATAGCAAATGTTGCCAGATCATTCTCAATATTCATTAAAAAAAGGGGGGGGGGGCTCTTGAACTATTCTGGGGTATTCCATGCTACCCTTTTTGTTTTAGTTAGGACTTTAAATTTTTAAACTTTTGTCTAACAAGAAAGTTATATTTGGTCCTCCCACATGCCACGTTGATAGAATTCACCTTTTTATCGAAAATATGAAATGAATTATGGACAGGCTTGAAGAAAAGTCTGTCAAGGCCAAAGCATTGGGGTTTTTCAATGAATTATATTATTCTCTCCCTTAGGAGGGGGGAGGGTCAAACATTAGAATCACGAAAAAGGTTCGGAGGAAACCATTTTCGGCCCAAGTCACACGGATTTTTGTACAAATTAAATTGTTCTTTGCGAACTTTTTCCAGCCGCGGGGGGGAGGGGGAATAATGCTCTTGCTGCTTTTGTGCTTAATATATTCAAGAGTGTATAATCAAATTTCGTATTATCAAACAGTTCGTGGTAACGAACTGTAAGTAAGGAGCGAACCAGCTCAATAGTAACCGAAACTCTAAAAAAACTTTTTATACTAATAGACATATCAAAAGAATCGGCTTATTATGCTGATTTTAAATATATAAGTTCCATAAAATTTCGTTCTACCGATTAAAGACCATGAGCCGGAAAATTTTGTCCTGATTTTTGAAAAAATGGGGAAACGCCCCCTAAAAGTCATAGAATCTTAACGAAAATCACACCATCAGATTCAACGTATCAGAAAACCCCAAAGTTGTGGTTTCAAGCTCCAAGTGTGTGCATGGGTGTTTGTAAAATATATTTCTTCAATTTTTCAAATAAAATGTCCCCCCCCCCAAAAAAAAACAAACAAACAAAAAAACAAAAAAAAACATGTTTTTCAAAATCTAGTAGGGCGGGTGGGGTTGGTCAAAATTTTGGGGCTAATGCCCTCTCCCCCTCAATTGCCACCACTGTCCTTAGTCACTACTCGATTTATCCACTGACTAGTAGGACACATTTTAATTTGCAGTCTCTAAAAGATGCTTAAGGGATTGGGTACACAAGAAAAAGCAGATTTTTTCAGTATTTTTTAATAGCCAGTTTTGTCGACTCTAAGATAGTTGTCAAGGTGAATTTACAAAAAGCACATATATGAGCAGTATCTTCTAAATGAGCGATTAAACATTCCTCTACGATCCTGCGGTACCCTGCTAGCCCTGGTCGAAAAAAAAGAAAGAAAAAGACATCACTGCTACCCATGCAAAAAAGTAATTTCCCTTGTTTCTCGAGTTTAATAGCTCACAACCTCTGTCATAGCGTTTTAAACCACGAAAATCGTTTAATTATCTTCCCCGAAAATTTGTTCACGCAATGAGCTTATACTTTTAAGTTAAACCTATACAATAGCTATCATTCCTTGGTCTGCAAAAATGGGAAATTTTGTATTTTTTGCCAGAAGAAAGATCACGGATGCGTGTTTGTTTCTTTTTTTGTTTTTTTTGCTTGTTTTTCCCAGGGTTGATCGTATTGACCCAGTGGTCCTAGAATATCGTGAGAGGGCTCATTCGAATAGAAATTAAAAGTTTTAGTGCCCTTTTTAAGTGACCAAAAAGGTTATAGGGCAAACAGGCCCCCTCCCCGCCCCTTTTTCCCCAAAGTCGTCCTATCAAAATTTTGAGATAGCCATTTTGCTCATCATAGTTAAAAGGCCCAATAACTATGTAACAAGACCCCCCCCCCCGTTCCCATTTTTTACAGATAGTGTTTGTTATTGTGAAGTACGTATACATTTTCGGGTGGGGTAGGGATTTTTGCTGTTTTCTTTCCACGGAAAAATTTTCTATGGGGAGGGAAGTTTCCAGGGGGTAAACTTGTCAGGGCAAACTATACACTGGGGGACTTTGCCAGAATTCCCATACAAAATTCTTTTTAAATGTCTTGCTTTCTCTTTTCCGTCTCAATTTTACGCGCGGAGTTGTTAAGGGTAATTGTTCGGGGTAAATTTTCACCGGGATTGAATTATCTATAGGATATTTCCGTGGTGATGGGGATTTCTCCGTGGAGGTGGGGCCAGAATTCCTGGTATTGCTTAAAATGATCAGAAATTAAATAAAAAATAAGTTTCTTTCAACTGAAAGTAAGGAGCAACACTAAAACTTAAAAAGAACAGAAACTTTTACATGTATGAAGGGGGTTGTCCCCTCCTCAACACTTCGCTCTTTACGCTAAAATTTGAATTTTGTCCCAATTCTTTAAGAACGACTCCTGAAACACAAGGGTCATTTAATCAATAATTTTTAATCAATTTGCTTTAATTTACCCGTGTTTTCTCTTTTTTGCTGTTTTTTCTTTTTTTTATCTCTTGTTCATTTTAAATTTTTTGTTGTTGTGGTCCTCAACAAGTTCGCTACCAGGATCCATATTATTATTGGTGTTATGTTTCATCTTTTTTTTTATTTCAATAAATTGAATTTAATTTAATTTAATTAGAACAATAGGTAACTTTTTCAATTTACTAAAAGAGCGAGGTGTTGAGGAAGGGGCAATCCCCTTCATACATGTAATCATTCCTGTTCGTTTTAAGTTTTAAAGCTGCTCCTTACTTTCAGTTGAAAAAACTTGTTTTTTCTAATTCAGACAAGAAACAGATATTAGAATATATTTTATGTATTTATATATACTTATTGTGTTTATTTCAAAGTACAGGTTACAACTTGTGGATCGAGCTTAGATATTATTCTTAAAGAATCGTCAGTTCCAAAGTCTTAATATCACTCTTCCCAAATTAAGAAGAAATTTTCTATTTATTTATATCGACTGCTTTTTATTTTTCTGTATCGACCGCTGGAATCTGGAAAATGCTTCTCTTTTTTTTCCTTGTATGTTTTTTTTTATAATCCTTAATTCAGAACATAATTTTTGAGGAATTTCCTTGTGACTAAGTAACTTTAAACTGTAAATACTCTAGAGGAAGCGTGTACAATTCAAAATGTGACGAGGGACAAATTATACTAAAGGAAGCAACCCTGGGCTACACTAAATATAAGAAAAATGGAGAACAGACTACTTACTTTATTTCAATACTCCCTCTTCAAAAATTGCATTAATCATAAATTCAATATTGTAATCAATGATTTTGCTATAACTAATTATAAAAAAGATAGAAAATTATGAGACCAAAGACTGCTTTAAATACATGTATGAGAAATAGTAAGGTTGTTTCCTCTTATGAGTCACAACGATAGCAACAAGGGGGTGCTACCATTTCATCTAACCGTCACAAGCACTAAACGTCATTTCGTCGACAAGGAAAATCCGTCAGAACATCGGCACGTCAGGGCATCGACAGTCATAACATCGGCACGTCAGGACATCGACAGTCACAATCGCTACCCGTCAGAACGTCGACAGTCATAACATCAACACGTCAGTTCATCGACAATCACAATTGATACCCGACAGAACGTCGATAGTTATAACAGCGACCCGCCATAATGTATAAAATTTTTTAGATGTTATGACGTGTCGATGCTATGACTGTCGACGTTCTGACGATTAGTGGGTCTGACGGATTTTCGTTATGTAAAAAAATTTTCAAATTTATATAATAGTAATAAGTATATAATAGTTTAGAAACAAATATCGGCTATATATTTGCACATAAGAGGGGGGGGGGTAAAGCATAGCGTATATTAAATACGTAACCTTACCTAGGTACTCCCCCCCCCCTAAACTACAAAAAACTAAAATTTTAAACTTTTAGATGTTATGAAAATTTTTTAGATGTTATGACGTGTCGATGTTATGACTGTCGACGATCTGATGGGTAGCGATTGTGACTGTCGATGAACTGACATGTCGATGTTATGACTATCGATGTCCTGACGTGTCGATGTTCTGACGGATTTTGCCTTCCCAGCAACAAGTCAGGCGCGCACCTGGGAAGGGAGGGTTTTTTCACACCTAGGATATGTATAATTGTCTAAATCCATAAGATATTCCCCAGGTTTCCCCTATTTTCAAATTTTGGACGTTTCTACGAGCCCTCCCTCCACAATAAATTCCTGTGAATATTTCTGCTGCAAGTGTTATCACCTTGCGTTAATTATAGGGCTTGGGTTTGCTTTTTTTTTTCTCTAATACGCCCCTTTTAGTCCTAATAGATCGTATAAAGGCCCTCGGTCTGTACGTTGCTCAGACCTGCTCCTAACTGAATGTCAAACTTTTTGCATTTTGATTTTCAACGACCGATTTGTTGCATTCGAAGAGCTTCTGGTTTCTACTCAAAAATGAAATATTTACTAGAATTTCTATTATCACCAAGTAACCTTAAATTACAATGCTCTAACTTTGTTACTTGCGCAATATGCTTTGATTTTGAAATAACCAGAATTCTAAGAGTTGGGAAAAGGAAAATTCCTTTGTTTTCATTCCGCCATTATTCTATTGCTTCTTTGTTGAAATAATTTGGATTCCTGAAACCAAGCTTGTTCGATTAGTGAAAAAGGAACAGATTTTGAATGGCGACAGTCTCAGTGAAAAGCCCTTCGCTCTTTCTTTTCCATTCCTTTCTTTGTCTCCAACTGATTTCCAGGGAATCCCTCTGATCGGAGAATGGCGTGAAATAAATGAGCCTCTCTAAAGCCGGATCAATACGTGCGATCTTTATCTAAGTATTGTGGGTGTTTCTAGCCAATGTCAGTGGGTTGTTTCTATTGGGCGGTGAAAAGGGTAAAAGAAAGGATAATGGAAAAACGTCATCTAGTTAAGGGAATGACTTAAATGGCTCTATTAACGGGAAAGCTTTAGAGAGTGAGCGACCTGTTGGATTCCTTTTCTATAGACTTGTTTACATGGATTCAGACAAAGAGGACGTTGACTTCTTAAGCTTAGAAATTTATGGAATGCATTAAAAACGGAATGTAGTTTTTCGAGAGGGGGTTTAAAATCTACAACCTGCTTTCCTTCCTCACCCCAAGAAAAAGCTTCCTGGCTACCTAGATGAAATTTCTGACTAAAATATTTGTCTTTTAATGTATAGACTTAACGATTTTGCCGTTATGTCCGTTATGACGGACGTATGACGGACATAGTCATGCATCACGTTTGACCCACAAAAAAGAGAAAATGCAATTAAAAAACTAACTAGGAAAAAGAGGATAATTTCAGCCCGTGGACAGAAAGAAAGGAAAAAACAAAAGTAGATATTTCGGCAAGGACCTACGCCAAGCCGTCTTCAGTGCTAAAAAAGGGAAAAAAAAGAAAGAAAAACTAACCTTTGGAAGTGAATCCTAACAGAGCAGAAGAAATACTAAGCAGGATTGTTTCTTCTGTTCTATTAGAGTTCTCTTCCAAAGGGTAGTTTTATTTTTATTTTTCGCAGCATTGAAGACGGCATGGCGGGTGTCCTTGCCGAAATATTTGCTTTTGTTTTTTTCGCTTCTTTCTGTCCACGGGCTGAAATTATCCTCTTTTTCCTAGTTAGTTTTTAATTATATTTTTATCCTTTTTTTTGTCAAACATAACTATTATTACAATGAAATTTATAGTTAGAGGTGCCGTTTCAGTTTTTTTTTTCGGGAAGTAGGGGACGAGAGCCAATCATTTTTCAGAATCTGGGAGGGCAAAATTGGAAAATGCCATTTTCGCATCATTTTTGGGCAATTTTTTCCTCTTTCTTAGCAAACAATAAAATAGTTTTTGAATTTCGGTTGCATAAAGTGCCCCTGTATTTCCTCTCGCATAAATGGTGTTCCTCTTTATTCGTCCAGCTAAGAGAGTTAAAGCAACAAGAATGTACATTTCGAGCAGTGCTTCCATCTTCCCTTATTTTTGGTGTTTCCCCGAATTCCCCCCACCCAAAAAAATCGGGTTCTCCTAAATTTCTCGAGAATCAACGTTCGTAATTCACAAACGTTAATATAAAGTACACATAATTAATTTTCGCAAACACTAATTTTCGGAGAGAGTTCGGGAAGCACAATTTTCTTCTGGGGAAATTCGGAGCAAGACCCAAAAAAATCGGGAAAATTGAAGCACTAATTCCGAATAATTTTCCGCCATAATAATTATCCATATGTAATTAAGTTTTCGCAAATCCAAAAGTTGGCTTATATGCACTATAGTTTTTTAATAGTCAGGGGTGGATCCAGGATTTTTTTAAGGGGGCGCAAAGTAGATTTATCTGATAAACTTGCGTTAGGAGCAAGTTTATTTAACGCAAATCTGCATTAATCAAGTAAATTACACTACTTTAGACTACGTTAGGGGGGCGCCCCCTCGCCCCTCCCCTGGATCTGCTACTGTTAATAGTTGTCAGCCCTCTTTTCCTCTTCAGAACCAAATTTCCCACTCAAAACCCTTCTTTCTATACAATCTTCTATGCCTCAGGTACAGATATTTTCGTCAAAATTATTGAATTAATTAATTAGCGATTATTATTTTATTTTATTTTTTCGTTTACAAAAATTTAGTAAATTCCAGAAAAAGATGGCTCCTATGTTAATAGACTCGCTATGGCCAAATCGACAGAAGCCACTATTTTGTTGGAAGTTACTCATTTGCTTTTTGTTTTGATAGAGTGAAAATAATATGCTACAAGCAATTAGTTAGGCAATTTAATTTTACGATTCAGGCTTGAGACGTGAACATTATGGCAAAGCCCTGGTCAAGTTTCTACTTATGGTTTGCTTGGAGTCAGATATTTCGCTGAAAACAGCAAAATTGTTGAAAAATCTGTATCCATTTCGACGAAATTCTTCCTTTTGGCACATATTTTGTGAAAGCTATATGAGGGGGTGGGTGTAATCCATGCAAGTATTTAGTTGTTCATTCTATAATGATCGTAGAATCATCCTTAAAAATTAGTTACTGGATACCTTTCCTCCCTGATATGAGTTAGTCCAACTCTTAAATAGAATAGCTAGACTTGAATTATTTTGTCCGTGAGTACAGTGGTTTAAGTCTTAGTGTTTCTGGTTATTTTGGAACGGCTGGACGTGGTTTGGAACGTGGATCAGTGGCATGACTTAGTAAGCTCGGCCAGAGTGGACCCAGCTCCAAATGGGCAGTTGGAGGAATCTGGGCAAGGTAAACAGGGAGGGTGTGCGAAAGCACAGGATGGTTGCCCCCTATCCCTCATTGCACTTACTGGCTGAAGGGCCATGAAACGAAGATCAACACCGTCAGTAGAGACTGTAAAGTCCAGTGCTTTTTTTTTTCAGTTAAATCCAATTCTTCATACACACATGGAGCGTACACAAAGCAGTTAATATTTACGAGCTGTTTCAAAGTTGAAAATTAAAATATATCAATTCTGATTTCACTTATGTGTGCAGTTTAATTATTCCCCCGATTTGGTATGCCAGTTTCCTACTTATCCATGTGGCTATTTGAATTCCAAGGGTTGACCCAATCTAAAGCCTAAGAATTTTATCTATTTTAGACTGAAGACGACAGCAGTGACTCTTGTAGTAGTAAGCGGAACTTTGGAAAAGCTTTATCACCTGGAAGTATGACTATGCCCAACATGAATAATTGGGATTTCGGCCCTTCCATGTCGCCCTACTGCCCACCTGATATGCACAGTTAGTATTTTTTTTTTCTTTTTGTCTTGTGCTAAGCTATGACAGAGGTCGTTAAATTTTTGCTAAGTGAAAATGACGGCACCACCACCGAGGAATGGAAATGGCAGCTTTATGTCGGATTAAAAGAGAAATTCGCTGTCTTCTGGCGAAGCCAAAGTTTTCATTAGAAAACAAAAGCTCTTTTAAATACTTATCTAAATACAATAACAATAACATGTTTGCAATAGTGCATAAACAGTAAGCTTTTATTTATTTTAACACGACTTGCCGGCCGGAGAAATGAATTTTTCAATTTCAAAACAGAAGTGACCTGGTTATGTGCCTACACAGATTTTAGGGGTTTTTCCGCCGTCCAATTGTTAGCTAACAATGTTAGCTAACAAAAATTTGTTTGGACAGCAGAAACTGAGTGGTTAGTTAAGAGAAAAAGTTAGTTTACAATTCACAGAAACAAGATATTGGGCAGGGAAATTAAAGAAAATTTCTAACTAAGATAGGGTTGCTGTGAGTTTGTTTCAACTTAATAATACCTGATACCTAAGCTTAGGAATTCAATTAATAGAAAATGGCAAACTGGCCCTATCGTACAGAAAAAAAAATTAACTATTAATGCCAGCATGTGAAACTAAGGCACAAAACATTTTTTTAACTAGCAACGTATACTGAATTTAGGCGAAAATTAAAATACCAGTGCTTAAGCTTTCCTAAAGTAACTGTTTAGTGCATTTACATAAATTATCCCATGTATGGAGGAAGTGGATGCACGTAGTAAAAAATATAATTTAATCGAATAAACTAAATAGTTATATTTTTTATCATTTAAAATTGCAAAGAATACGTTAAAATCCAGTTGTTTTCCTATTTTTCAACATAATAATTGATTTTTTTTTTCAATAAGACAACCAGAAAATATATTTATAATAAACCAAAAGGTGAAAGGAAAAAAAAGAAATAGCAACAGTCCTCGATTCTCTAGCAATAGTAAGCATAAAATGTACCCATCTTGCTTATTTTTGAATATTTCGTTTTAAATTCCCCAACAATTTTCTTCAACAAGTATTCGATTTGTTAGAGAAATCCTCTAACAATGATAAGATAAAATAAGATAACGTGTATTTCAAGCCAAAATATGGCCATGTACACAAATAACATACACGATTAACAAATTACAGCACTCGTCACAATAATAAAGAAAAAAATAAAAATAAAATAAAAACTACTCTCTTCTTTTTGCAAAATCCTCATCAAGATATCTTCCCACTTGAGAAATAAATTGTGACGACGTACTTTTCAAGGCATCAGGAAGCAGCACTCCATCATTCCCAAATAAATTTTCCCTTACCCCCAAAAGACCTCGAGAACGACCCAGACAATGCTCCAAATTATCCTCCTCTTCTTGCCAAAGAGGGCAAGCAAACCTGCCGTCCGGGACGCTTTTCCTCCTCTCAAAAACTTTTAATCTTGAACGAATCGGAAGGCAATTAGATCGTAGCTGTATTCAATGTGTAAGATATTTAGATATTACATTTAACTTAAAGTAAAATTCCTGACCGAAAATTATATTAACCACTTTATAATGCCTTATAGTCGCCATATTGTTAATATTCTCATCACATTTCTGTATTGTCTGGTCCTCCAGCACCCGCTTAATTTCCTTGTCCAACTGTAATTGTTAACTAGTTGGTCCAAGGCCATCATTCCATGCGAAAGAAAAACCTGTAATATCCAATATCTCTTTAACTTCAAAAGGCCAAGATCTTTCTATATTTAACCCAGGTGTCTCATCATATGCAGCCTTCAGTAACCTACCACTGGGTATGTGTACTAGTTTTAGCCTAAATGTAATCAATTGGGCCGTCCTATAACTTTTAAGAGACCACAATCCAAGGTCTCCTTTAAGAAACTGAGAATGGGTCATTCTATGCAACCCATACAATTTATTAAAATAACCTAGCTGAACGTTTTCTAATTGGGTCGCATTCTCGTGTTCCTATATTTCGGCCCCGTCAATGAGAATAGGCGTAATCTTATATAAAAAAAACCCTCTTATACAAACACAAATTCTTCATTTCACTAATTTTATTCCTGAAAAGAAAAAATGTTGCAGCTCTTCCCCTATTTAACACTTCTTTAATATGAGAACTCCATCCACCATTACTTTGGAAGATATAACCAAGATACTTTATTTTTTCAGTGTCAGTGTCATCCGCAAATAATAACACCAAAAAATTAATTTTTCCAAGACACAGCTTTGGAGCCCATTTTTCTTCCAGAAATTCCCCCATATCATTCAAAAACAAACCGAACAGTTCCGGTGACATGGCGCTGCCCTGCTTCACTCCTTAATTAAGGTCATACAACCTGGAAAATTCCAAATCTACAATTTTTGCCGTAGCTTGAGTCCCTGAGTACAGATTCCAGTATACACTAATAAAACTGAAAGGCAAACCCTCATCTCTTTAATACTTTTTAAGAGGAAGTCCATCTACGTTTTCGAATGTCTTTCTTAAGGCTAAAAACATAAAATATAGCTTTTTTCTACCTAATCCATATTTCTCTATCAGTGCGATTAACACAAATGCTCTATCCGACCTACTATACCCTTTCATGAAACCCCACTGCTCCTCTTTAATCACCCCATAACCCTCCAACCATTCATTCAACCGAGTGTCCAAAATCTTTTCTAAAATTCTACTAAGTGCAGGCGTTAATGCTATCAACCTATAGCTACCATGATCACTAGGACTAACTTTCTTAAATAGAGGTACCATAATCAATACTTTCCATAGGGAAGGCCATACACCACTACTTATAATTCTATTAAAAATATTCACTAAAACTATCAAAAAAACATCAAGAAACCTCTTTAACAAAACTGCTGGTATACCATCTATTCCTGGCCCTGATCCTCCCTTCATCTTCTTTACTAGTCTCCTAACTTCATCTGAGGTTACCTCCTTCAGTAACTCATAATCTTTTTCTTTCATCGGAAACTGCGGAGCAACCCTTGATTCTTCACTATCAAGGCCACTAGAATCTTCATCTATACTCTCAAGAAAACTAGGCCAAGTATCAGCTTCAGGGATTTGTAATTGGCCTTTTCCTTGTCCATTCTCCTGCCTTATTCCTAACCAAAATTGCTTTGGATCCCCTACCATATAAGCCTTCTCTATCTCTTTCTGTTCCTCTCTAATTTTCTCTCGTTTTTTTCTCCGTTTTAGCCTATTATATTCCCTTCTCCTTTCCTTAAACCGTAAAAACAAGCTCTGCCTTTCTTCCTCTACAGAGCAAGCATTTACCCAATCTAATAACTCCTCCAACTCCTTTTTAAAAGAACTACATTCACCATAAAAAAAAACTATTTTTCCTTTTCATATTTGGCTTCTCTGACACACGAGCACACTCATAAATCACAAAACCCAAATCTTTTAAAACTCCATCTATATCCTTTGTTTCATCATACCCACTCTCAACTTTCCCAATTATTTCAGGCCTCAAAATCTCCTCATTCATCGACTCCAGCTCCCCTTTGCTCCATTCACATTTTAAAACCTTGCCTGAAAAACAAAGATCCTTTGTTATCCTTCTAGTAGGACTATCTCCTTTTGTATTCCTTGGAACTCCTCTTCTAAGGCAAAGCTTAATCTCAACTGGTAAGTGGTCAGAGCCTACGACCCTAAGAACCTCTACATCAACTGTCAGGGCCACGAGGTCAATACAAACCAAAATATAACAATTACACTAGGGTTTGTCCCCGAGATACAAGTAAACTCACCCTCCTCTCTATCCTTCCCGAATTTTCCATTTCCAGTCGCTAATGCATTATCTGAACAGAGTTCCAGAAGCCGTTTACCCCAACAATTAACCCTTCTTTCAATATCTTTGCTCCTTCTAGATGTCTTATAAATATCAGGTATCAGGTGTGGCGTATCAACAAATGAAACCTGATTAGTCTCCTTACATATTCCCGTATAAGCATTAAAGTCCCCCACCACCAAAAAATAATCCTTATCAAAACGTGATCGCAATTGCCTAAGCTCCTCCTCTAATAAATCCCATGTCACTTCTACTACATACTAACTATTCTAGGGGGCAATATACACGGCACCTAAAATCAAACTTTTACCACTAACAAGATGAATCCTAACCCATATAATATTCTCCGATACACTAGAAATTCGAGAATGTTTACGGAAACGACCTTGCTTAATTAACAACAAATTACCTCCATAATATCTCATATTCTTTGCTGATTTACGCGCCAGATTTCCTACCCAGTATCCTTCAAAATAAGGCACTGTATCGTCACTATGCCACGACTCCACAAGAGCAATAATATCAACACCCCCTAGGTCCTTCAGTACTTGTTCAACCTTATTTCTCATACCCTGGACATTCCATGTGATTACCCGCATAGGGTGAACATGACCACGCTGTCCCTACTCCCTTAGAACAAGCTAGTGAGGTGTCGGCAGGAAAAAGGGTGTTTCTAGCTCATCAGGTAAATAAGAAAGTCTATAATAATCTTTTGATGACGCAGCTCTGATTCTCCTCGACTGACCTCTGTAGTTAGCTCTTCCGCCGCCAGATCTAGAGTCCTTTCTTGCAACATTACGGGCATCAATGCGATTTTGATCGTCCGGGCTTATGACCTCCCAGGCTTTTCGCTTTTCAGTATTTTTCGCAGCTATTGGAGAATTCCAGACAGGACGCGGAGCCCCTTTCGAGAAATTCGGCTTCGGATCACGTATATTAAATTCGATCACCATCTCGATATCACTCTCGGCTTGACTATCACTCTCAGAGCTTTTAGACACCACTCTGCCAGCGACGGAAATGTCCGTTTTTTCGCTAGCCGGTTCTTTAGCTAGTTCGACTTCTCTTGTTTCTGCTAACCCGTTTCGAAGAGGCCCCTGTTTGTTCACTTCACTGGAGCTGGTGGTTACTTCCTTAACATATTCCGAAGGAAAGTCATGAACAAACACTCTGCCGTCGATGTATAACTTTTCACCCCTAAGCCTAGCTTGGTGGTGTACCGACAAAGCGTATTCTAAGATCAGTTTAAGGTTTTTACGAGCTTCGCTTTTCATGGCACTATATTCCGAGGCAGTCGACAACCCATGCCTCTTCAAGGAGATTAGATTTATGAGGTACTTCACGAAATTCAACAAAGTTCAACTTTTATAAAACTGGTCCTGCCCGCATTCTAAATACGTCTTTGAATTCACAACACTTCATATTTAAATCCGATATACACTTATTAAGAACCATAATCATTTCTTGCTTCAGCGTATGTATAGCAGGATTAATAGGCTCGAAGTTATATAGGACAACATTACATCTTCTCAGTTCTTCATCAAATGCGTCAGCCCGCATGGTAGCTGCTCGTAAATTCTTCCGAAGCATATCAATTTCTCCTTTCATCTCTTCACAAGCTTTGACATTTTCAGATAGTTTTTGATTCAAAGAAGCAAACTGGCTTTCAACTGATGTAACCTTCACTAAAACGTCCGGCAAAGTCTTTTCAGTAGCCTCAATTAATCGTGGTATCAGACCTAGCTTGGAGTTAATTTTCTGTAAAAATTGAGCGTTGGCTGTACCCTCAGGCATAGCCTCGGTTAATGCTGTAGTCACTCCGTTTAAGTTGTTCATTGTCCCAAAATTTCAGTCGTCCCGCACACTGCTTACGTACTCCTGCTTCAGTGATCCAAATCACGATCAATAATCATATATAAACAAGAGAACAGAGATATCATCACAAGAGTCTAAATTCTATTTCGTATTTCACTTGCAAGAACGCTGAATGACAACAAATTTTCATTCAGAGAAATGATTCATACTTATTTCCGAAATGTCACCAATTGCATAAATACCAATTGCATAGTTAAGTATCTGGTTTCAAGGTTATCCGTATGAAAAATATATAAATAAAAATCCTCTATTACAGATTAAAATTTAATTTATATTATATAAAAGACATATACACACTGCTTACGTATTCCTGCTTCTGTAATCCAAATCACGATCAATAATCATATATAAATAACAGTCCAGAGTTATTATCACAAGAGTCTAAATTCTATTTCGTATTTCACTTGCAAGCAACGCTCCCCGAGGCGATATTCATCAGACGAGCGCTGAATGAAAACTGTTAGCTAACAATTTTTAGTTGGATGGCGGAAAAATGATTGTTGGTAAAAATGTTAGCTAACAGTTTTCTGTTGGACGGCAGAAAACCCCCTTTTTTCCCCGGGCGATGCAAGATTCTGGTGCCGAAGCAAAATTGCACTACTTTCAAAAATCTAGCTATGGCTTTGAAATGATGGAAGTAATTGTTGTAATAATCTGTTCAGAAATTTTGTTCAGCGATTCTTGTACTTTAAAATATGAAATCTTAATGTTCCACTGCTTGAACAAAAACCATTTTTGTCCACTTTTTAGAAAAGACAGTACTTTAAAAAACAAAATCAATGATTCAATGAAACTGAGAAAATAAATAGATTATATCCTATTCTTGAGATAACTATTTCTATCGACGTTATGCTAAATATGAAATTTCTCTAACCAAATCTACAACCATGTGGTACTAACACTTTGAATAAGTTGCTTCAAACTTCTTTAAGCTGACCGTCATGATTTCAACCACTGGCTGGTTAACATAGTTATTAAATATAATTAATGCCTATAATTAAATACTACATAAAACAAAGATAGAATTTGAAAAATATATATTTCTGGGAATCCATCAGGCAGGGTCGTATCCAAGATTTTTTTTACTCATGAATTTTTTCGGGGGGGGGGGGGGTCAAACCCCATACCCCCCCAACCCCCTGGGTACGGCCTTGCCATCATGGGACATCCCTTCTTACACCTTTTTCTACAGAGCCAGTGGCGTCAATTCATCAAAATGTATAGAGAAGGGGAAATTTTTCGTGATCTTTGAGGGGGGGGGGTGTTTACTTTGTTTTTTTTTCACTTTTTTCAACGAGAACAGGAAACAAAAATTATTTTTCAATTAAAATCCCCCCCCCCCAAAGTAAGGTATTTTCCAAAAAATAGGTAGGGGCAAAAATATTAATGGGGTAATTGCCCCACTGTCACCCCTCCTACTTGACGCCACTGTAAGGAGCTTAAGAATCTATTCTATTTTATAACTAACCGTTATTATGCTTGGAACTGTGTATCTTTTCTGCGTTCGTGTTCTACCTAATCATTTTAGCTTAATAACTAAACATCCCCATATATGCAATCTAAACCAATCAATAAATCTTCCTTATCCAACTATTTGTTCCATGCATCATTTCGGAATTGGGGGGAAAATCTCCAAGTTCACAATTTCGTTATCCTGACGGTGGAAAAATGTTACCGATAATCTTTTTTGTTTTTCTCTGTCATCCCATCGTCAAGTGTTTCCATTTTTTCTGAGACTTGAAGATCCTTTCTACGTCTTAGTATCGATTACAGCCTCCTTTTGGACCTTCAAAGGAACCAAGGGGAAACAACAAGATAAATAGGTTTTATCCCCAGATTCATAGCTTGACTCTTAGCACAGGGCATATTGATTAATTCTGACTTCTGGATATGGCTTTGTGAATTGCTAAAAGCTTAGAGTGATGGAAGTGGTTAGAAAACATATTTTTAAATGATGTTGGTTATTTTTGATAAAACAGGGGGGTATTCATGAAATCAACATAATTTGTTTGGGTAAGAATTTTATTTATCACTTCGTTTAAGCACATACTCCGTATACCTGTGTGTACGGTATTGTATGAGTGTATTTGATCTCGTTTATATGCACCCGCATGTTTTTGTTTATTCTTATATAAGCAAGGGGGCTTCTGTCCCCCTCTAATGACAAGGAAAAAATGAAATTTTTTAACACTGAAGGAAAAAGCAGTGATTTCGCCAAACCTTGGACCCAGGACTGCATCCAGGATTTTTTCGGGGGGGGGATACAAAAGAATTTTTTTTTTTGGGGGGGGGGAGGTTATAAAAAAAGCTCATCAAAAATCCTTTTCTATTCATTTTTGTTACGTTTTTTTACGAGTCGGACAAACATTTTGGGGGGTGGGTGGGGTTCAAACCCCCTCCTCTCCCATGAATACGGCCTTGCTTGGACCCCCTCCCCATTTTTTTTGCTAATTCTCCCTTCCTATCCCTACGAACAAATGTTTGTGGGTACCAGTGCGATTCTGCGTCTTTGAACGTTTAAACACGAAGTATAATACCAGTTTTTAGGGATAGGAGACCGACCAACCAAAATAAACCCCAACTGTGATCTACGAAAATTAATACTTGACGCCATTATTTTGTTTAAAAATGCGTAAAAAACAGAGATATGAATTATTTTGACTCAAACATGAAACGTTTAAAGTATGTCCAGGATTCATTCCGGGGGGGGGGGGTCAATTATGGAAAATGCCTTTAAAACTTAGACTAAATAAAAATGTAAGATTTTAATTCTCAAATTTTAAACGTTTTTTTTAAGGATTTTTACCCAGGATTGTCTTCGGGACAGAGAGAACCGGGTCAAATATGGAAAAGGTCTCGATTAAGTGTTTTTTTTTAAATCGCATATTAACTAAAAAAGCCCTATTTTTATGGAACTTTTCACTCTTGCGGAGGATAAGTATCAGACTCGGGTCCCTCTGATTGGCTGTGCCCTGCAAATGCTAATTAGTGTCACAAATGACATTTGTTTTATCTAATTTGTTCCATTACAGGTATAGCAAACGGATCTATGATGGCTGGTAGTTCCCTGGCTGGCGGATCCCCATTCCCAAGCCGAAGCAACAGCTTTGATCCAAGCATGATGTCAAGCGAGTGGAATGTGGTTAATAACCAAAATGGACCTTTAGCACATCTCACGGATTCTGTAAACGCCCTCGATTCCCTAAATGCTATGGAAAAGTCCTTGAATGACCAGATGATAGGTCACTCAGGAAATAATCATATGCAGGTATGTATCACACAATCAATGGATTAATGTACTCACAAAGTAACTGGATTCTAAGGGAAAATAAGTAAGAGATTATTATCTCAGTGTATTAAGGTTTATTGGAGTTTTTGGCAAGCAAATTCTGTTTTAGCTATTTTAATGTTTTAGACTTGTAGTGGCCATAAGCATAGGCATAACCAGTTCTGTCCTTATAAAACTTTGTTGATACCACACTTTGCATATATGAAAAGTCAGAATAAAAAAGAAACATATCTTATGCACCTCATATCATTCAAATGTATGTTTTGGTGGGAAATGGTTAGGAGTTGATATTAGGTTACCTTAGACCATAAATTGTACAGAGCAATGGCGCATAGGACGTCTACGAAACCTCGCCATACATCTTGGTGGTGAGATGCAGCCCTGACATCCTCCCACTGTGGTTGAAGAGACATCTTCCCTCTACTCAGATCCTGTTCATACTGTCGTCGCACCAATAACTCGTAGATATACTCTTTATCAATTAAATAAGATGGACGGGAAATGGATTATATGTAAGAAAATGTGTTTTGTTTTTTTTAGAAAATAGATATTTATTTGCCAGGCTTTCTTTATGTGACGGGCTCTTGAGAAAATGGATTAATGGGATAATCAAAGAGGGATTATTTTTTATAAAACTTGAATCAAATTCCTAGTAAAACGATACAGAGCAACTCTGACCTTGAACAACATTTTTTTTTTTTTTCATTTGTCGGCTGAGATGTCTATGTTAAACATTTTTCGGAGCTTCATTTCTGTTATAACAGTCTTAACCGAAGGCGTCCGTGCGTAGTGGGGGCGGGACTACCCTCATTGAAGGCCAAAAATATGAAACAAAATCAGGATTCTACAATACTAAGGGAAAAGATTTCTGCAATTTTTTTTTCAAACATCCACTCACTGTAAAGTTTCTGTGAATCTGCTAGATTTTTTTTTATGGATGCCCGTTCCCAGTTTGGAGCAACAGCTTCGATACAAGCGTGATGTCAAGTGAGTGGAACGTGGTTAATAACCAAAATGGACCCTTAACAGATCTCACAAATTCTGTAAACGCCCTTGATTCCCTGAAGGCTATGGAAAAGTCTATAAATGATAGTTCACTCGAAAATAATCATATACGGCTGTGTAACACAAATTCATTCGATCAATATATTCACAAAATAACGGGTCTCTATTGATCATAACCGGAAAAAAAATATAGTAGATTATAGTCTTAGTAAACTGAACTTCATGGAAGTTTTTGGCATGCAAATTATGTGTTTATCTATCTAACTACAAGTTTATTAGCAGTCTAAAAAGCTGTTGTCCTAAACACCTTTGTATAGACAGGTTATTTTGATCTATCACTTACGAGGAATGAAGTATATCGAACGTTTCGTCTAAGCGTTATATCTGACATTTTCACGCATCTGAGGTTATTGCCAAAAACCGTTTGATAAGCTGTTCTCAAAGGGAGAATTAGCAGGACAATGCATGTTTAATCACGCTTTGATCTTCCTGATGTACGTTATGCTGATTCTACCTTTGAGAACAGCTTAGCAAGCGGTTATTGGCAATGACTACAGACGTGTTAAAGCGTCAGATACAACTTTTTCGTCCAACAACGACGGCATGCTCTGTCTTCATTGGACAAAACAAAAATGCAAGAATGCGTATTTATTCGGCTTAATGGAAAATATTGGTAGATACGGCTTTTACTTGGTCATATCAGTAACTATCAAAAAGAGGAATAGCAATATTATTCTAATATAAAAAAAAAACCTCTAGTATAGTTAAAGCGGTTTTAACGAGAAAAATAAATTTTATTGATAATTTAAACAGGAATTGCCCAGAAATTCAGAAAATTTTGTATTTGTTGACACGACTAGCCCCCCCCCCCTTCTCGTCACTCACATCCCTGGTCATTAGAAGTTATAATCGAACAGATATAGTCATATAATTGTAGATTATAGCTCTATTAATTAATGTATATTAATATAGAATTATGAACACGGAAGAAAATTACCAAGATCTTTTTGAAATAGCACTGGTCAGACTAATGTGATTGATATTTTTAATGCTGTAAATTCGAACATACATTTGATAAGTAAGGAATTTATTAATATTTGTGTCTTATTTGTCCCTTTTATTCTTAAAATACATTATATTCTCTCAATTTCTAATATCTGTTTTGTAAGGTTGCACGTGCAAATGTCGTGAAGGAGAGTGGCGTTTAAAAGAAATGTTCGTTGAAAGTATTAAAAATTCCATGAAGCATTAGAAATTCCACAGTAATTTTTTGGGCAGTCTGATTAAAGAGCTCGAATTTGTTATAGAAGCACAAACAATTTTTCTAATTGTTCTTATCCCAAGTATTTATTTATTTATTTTTTGGGGGGGAGAGGCAATTTGGCTCTAAACCAGACTAAAAAAAACAATATTTCAGATGCACAATGGTCCTCACACACCCCACACTCCTAACACGCCAAATAATTCTGGCATGACGTCGTCTGGCTCCTATAATCAGGGGATGAGCTGTGAGAATGGTGCTACCTCTTTGAATACTTCCGATCCTCTTGCAGACCTACCTTCGGATTTGAATTTTGATCCCGCCGCTGTTATTGACGGGGAGGGGCATGGACAGGAAAACTTAAATGTAAGTATATAGAAAATCTCTCATAATGTCTGGGTGCTGTAATCACGGTAAATTTATACCAAATATTTTATGCCTTTTTTTATGCTCTTTACGAATATAATAATAATTTTTGTCGGAAATGAATTTTAGCCCCCACCCCTATATATACCAATTCAGAGTATATATTTGCACATTAGTGGGGGGGGGGGAAAGTTTAATCTTGCCTATCATTTATATCAGAAATCAAATTTATCCCCCCCCCCTAATGTGCAAATATATACCTTGAATTGGTATAAATAGGGATGGGGTAAAATCCATTTCCGACAAAAATCATTATTATGTTTGGAAAGAGCACAAAAAAAGGCATCAAGTGGTATGTTTACTTTATTTGTAAGTCAATAATATGATTTGGTAAAAATTTACCGTAATCACTAATCAGTAGCTTATTTTACTTAATAAGGAGTCTCAAAAACCTTAAAAAATTTTATAACCTAAATAAAATATGGACGTATATGTTTCTTTAGTGACCCAAAGACTGGTATACGCGTCTAATAGTATTTAGTCTAACCTTTTAATCATAGAATTTATCACTCGAGTGGCTTGGGAACATCTTGCCTCAGACTTCTACTCTCTTTGGGCTTTTGCACTAACGTGGATAAAGAAGCACATCAATACTTTCCTATATTTCTCTTCTAAAGGTACTTTTGTAATTATGTCTAAAAACTAATGCTTTGTAATTCTGAAAACAAATCCAAAGTTTCGCGTGGAAGATCCCTGTTTTCTTATGCTGTTTTGCTTCACAATTATATGGCAGTTCATGCTAGTTTTGGTATATGAAGTTCACATTGGGATATTTGTTATTAGAGGTATTGTAGCAAGAAGTATTCCTATGCCTTCCCTTGAAAAATAACAATATAAGTATCAATTTATCTTTTTTTCATTTGTTTTTTTTTTACTGAGTATAATGCTGTTCGAATACAATCCGAAGTAGATATATTTTTCTTGAGAAGTTTTTAGTGAATACTGTACCGTCTGGGTATAACTTTTGAAATAATCCTTCCACTCCAGAAGTGAAAGGCTTCGAAATAAGCTGATGGACCTTTTCAACCTTCATATTACCTTGATCTTACCAACTATTAAATAAAAAAAACAAGTTTTTTTAAATGAAAGTAAGGAACGACGTTAAAACTTAAAACGAACAGAAATTATTCCTTATGTGAAAGGGGCTGTCCCCTCCTCAACGCCTCGCTCTTAACGCTAAAGTTTTTTATTGTTTGAAAAATAGAGTTGTGAGAAAGTCAAACTTTAGCGTAAAGAGCGAGGCGTTGAGGAGGGGACAACCCCTTTCATATACGGAATAATTTCTGTTCGTTTTAAGTTTTAACGTCGTTCCTTACTTTCATTTAAAAGAAAACTTGTTTTTTTATTTAATTTTTGAACGTTTTTGAGTTAATACAGATTTTGATCTTGGCTCACCGTACATGAATAATTAAAACAAAATTTGCATATTAATTATACTTTTATTTGGTTAAATGACTTTTCTCGAAACTTGTTTGATTTTATTTACAAACGTTTTTATTAGTAATAAATGTACGTAAATTACGAATTAACTTACGTAACGAACTTCTATGTTCATATATTTTTAATATGTATATTAGGGGGCTCACCTCCTAGTCAATACCTCGCTCTTTACGCTAAAGTTTGAATGTTGTTCCGATTCTTTAAAAATGATCGCTTTATCACAAAGGCCGTTACTTTGAAAAAATAGCTGTTATGATAGTACTAAAAAATCTTTGGCTTAAAGAGAGAGGTATTGACGAGGGGGTGAACCCAATCATATATGTAATATTTTTTGTTCGTTTTAAGTTTTGATGTTACTGCTGTTGCAGTTGAAAAACTTGTTTTTTTTATATTTAATTTCTGATCTTTTTTTAAATAATGCTGGGAAATCCGGCATCCCCTTCATAGCAACGTCCCTTCCCCCATGAAAACGTCCCTTATGGAAAGATCCTCCCACATAACCTCCGACCCACCCACCCCCCACTACCAGAAAAAATCCCCCCTGAAAACCTCTGTATGCTTCCCAATAACCAATACTATATGTTAACATTGGGAAAGTTCATAAATTTCAGCCCTCCCCCCGGAAACTTCGGTGGATTAAGTCATCCTAAAAGACATAATTATCATATTTCCGAACATAGTGAACAAAATGGCTATCTCAAAATTTTGATCGGGTGACTTTGGGAAAAAAATGAGCGTGGGAGGGGGCCTAGTTGCCCTCCGTTTTTTTTTTGTCATTTAAAAAGGGCACTAGAACTTTTAATTTCTATTCCAATGAGTCCTCCCACGATATTCTAGGACCACTGGGTCGATACGATCACCCCTGGAAAAAAAAAAAAAAAATACAAACAAACAAACAAATAAACACGCATCCGTGATCTTTCTTCTGGCAAAAAATGCAAAATTCCACATTTTTGTAGATAGGAGCTTGAAACCTCTACAGTAGGGTTCTCTGATATGCTGAATATGATGGTGTGATTTTTATTAAGGTTCTATAACTTTTAGGGGGTCTTTCCCCCTTTTTTCGAAAATAAGGCAACTTTTCTCAGGCGCGTAACTTTTGATGAGTAGGACTAAACTTGATGCAACTTATATATTTGAGATCAGCATTAAAATATGATTCTTTTGATGTATCTATTGGTATCAAAATTCTGTTTTTTAGAGTTTCGGTTACCATTGAGCCGGGTCGCTCCTTACTTACAGTTCGTTACCACGAACTGTTTGATACATGCTCAAGCTCTACAGACGCTATTTAATTAATAAATGTAATTTAATGGAACTAATTATTATTTATCAGAATGAGTCATCAGTACTCAAGCAAATTAAAAAAAGAGAAATTTTTGATAATATATCTAAAGACAATAGGTGCGTTACTATGAAAACCCGTGATATGTATTCTTTTTAACTTTTCTATGTATTTATTTTAAACGAAGTTAATCGACTTTTTAGTGATCAGCCCTTCTAACCCTTAAGATTTAAGAGTGATCAGCCCTTAAGATTTTACTTTCATATCAATAGATGCATCAAAAGAATTGGCTTATTATGCTGATTCCAAATATATAAGATTCGTTAAGTTTAGTGTTACTTATCAAAGACTACGAGCCTTAGAAATTTTGGATGGCTTTCGAAAAATGGGGAAAACCCCCCAAAAGTCAAGGAATTTTATTAAAATCACACCATCAGATTTAGCATATCATCATATCATAGAACCTTACTGTAGAGGTTTCAAGCTCCAACCTACAAAAACGTGGAATTTTTTTGCCAGAAGAAAGACCGCGGATAGGAGTTTTTTTGCCTGTATTTCTTCTTCTTTTTTTTTTCGGGAATGGTCGTATCAAACTAATGGCCCTAGAATAACGGGAAAGGGCTCATTCGAACAGAAATTAAAAGTTCTAGTGCCTTTTTAAGCGCCCATAAAGATTGGAGGGCAGCTAGTCCCCCTCCCACGCCTCTTTTTCCCCAAAGTCGTCCGATCAAAATTTTGAGATTTTGTTCAGCATAGTTTAAAGCTCCAATAACTATGCCTTTGGAGATAACATGACCCTCCAACCCCTGGAGAAACGTCTTTAAGTTTTGAGTGCACACGGTTCCTCGCGTTGGAGGATGGGTATCGGACAATATTCTCAAGAGGATTAGAAAAAAATTAACTGTTTTAAGCCTAGGCGTTTAATTTTCCAGGGATCCTTCGAGCCAATATTGTGAATAGAGGATTTTCCATCTGCCCCCTCTTCATCTTTGAGGCTTTTAATAAAAATTAAAATCCTTGATCGCTCAGACCTTTAAACCTGGTGGAGGGCGGGGTTCCTGATTGTTGAATTACAGAACCTGTCTCGCTATTGAGCTTAGATATTTTTGACAGGATAACGTACTTGATTTGTGCTGTATTAAATAAAAACCGAAGTTATGAAAATCTAAATTGAAAAGTGTATCAAAATTGACATTATCACGATAATGCTATATTAGATAAGTATATTAGATAATGCTTGAATATACTTAAAAGTATATTGTAAGTAAATCAGTTTCCATTTAAACCGTAAGAATTTCTGGCAAAAAAAAATATTTCTAAATGAGCCATCAGATACTAGAATTTACGTAAATAATTAATAGTAATGTCTAATCTAATAAAGGAATTTGCAACTAAAATTCCTCAAAATTCCATACTCTGGTTACTTAACTTTTATTCTTTATTTCTCTTTAGCTTTTCTTTCTCCCGATTACCTCATCCCTTTTCTCAGATCTCTTCTGAGGAACTATTATTATTTAATGTCTACCTTTCTGTCGGAGAAAATGGTAATTTTTTTACCAAGTTCTATATATTTCAGCTCTTACCGGACAGTATGGTTGATCCATTGGACCTATTATCCTATCTTGACCCACCGGACCTAGCAACCCCACCATCAAGTGGAGCCAGTAGTAACGGTGGAAACAGTGTATCCACGCCAGCCAGTGCCGCTCCTCCAACCAATGACGATTTGCTGGCTCTATTTAACTAAAATAATTTAATTATTGGTGGATTTGTTCCTAATTGCCAAATGTGTTGGGGTCGCTAGAAAAAAGGACGGGTGATATTTCTTTTATTTATTTATGGATTGTTTCAGTAAAGACGTTTTGATTGTGAAACGGGTATGTTGGTTTGGTTTACCTCTGTAATTTTAGTGGAATGTATAAACTGGCGTTTTGTTTTTATCATGAAGCCAAAGAGAAGCTGGAATGCCAAATTGTCGTTTTGAGCTTTAATCGGTGAAATATACATGTATGTATATATGTGTATATACAAATATATATATATATATATATATATATATATATATATATATATATATATATATATGTATATTTATATATGTATATATATATATATATATATATATATATATATATATATATATATATATATATATATATATATATATATATATATATATATATATAAGATTGCACAGAAATAAAAATATTATATGCAATTATTTATGCATTGTAAAATATCAGTTCGTATTATACTTCAGCTAGGTTCTGAAAGGAGTCGAATTTCGCTTCGGCCGTCGATTTCGCGTCGCTTTCTGAAAATGAAGCGAATATCCGACTGAAAAAATATGGTTAAAATAAGTAAAAGCAATTTTAGATTATGCACTGGAAAAGTAGAACTTTTTAAAGATAAGTGTTCAAAGAACTCTTATATTATAGGAGTCTCAAAAGAATTTGGCTTACCAGATGGAATTAACATAGTGACGCCATTGGGTGTTTTAATATGTCGTCTTTTCGATAAATTAGCGTATTTACCGTCTATTTCAATAATAATAACGGTCTTCTGTCAGAACTTAGCTTTAGGTTCTGTTGGTACAAAATGTGTGGATGTGCACAATTTTATTCTTTGTAAATAGTGCTTGTTATAAAAAAATACTGCCGTTGTTTTTTTGTTTTTTTTTTGAAAAGCGATATTATATAATTATGATTTGATTTGCAATTGAATGTAGTGTATAAGGACGCGTTTATGTATAAGTAATTAATATTATTGCACCTATTATTCATTTCATTCCTTCTGCGCAACTATCTCGTGATTTTTACTCTGTTAAGTTACCTGTCTTTGAACGTACTTTATTTTTCTAATGTTTTCTCGTCTAAGGTTCCATCTCTCGAGTGGCGTAACTGGAAGGGGCTCTGGGTGTCCAAGTCCCCCTCCCACCTCTAAAATGTGAAAATTTATGAATAAGTATATATTTTTCGTTTCATAGAACATTTTCATGGCTGAATTAGACCCCTCTGAAATGGATATCAAGCTACGCCCCTCACGTTACAGCATCCTGCATTTCTTTTCATATTACTTTATATTTTCAAATGTAAAACCACCTTTTTTCTAATTCTAAGGAGGGGGAGATTGAATTTGCCTCGCATTTCTATTTTTAATTACATTTTTCTATCAAATGTTGGTCCAAGCGCTTAAATGATTTGGCTCTGTTATTTTATCTGTTAGGATTAGATTTAAGTAACTAAGATGAAATATCTTTTCTGTCATTTTGAAAATTTTGTCATTTTATCAGACATTTTGAGATTTTGAATTTTCATTTGGGATTTTGAGATTTCGAAGTCTTGAATCCTTCAATAAGCCTTCCGATTGCCTCGTGCTCTTCAACAAGATTGTTATTTCAGCAATTTCAAAATATCATTCTAATGCAATTTACTTTTCAAAAGGGTAAAGTTTAGTTCATTTTCCCAATTGAATAAAATAAAAGCTTTACAGAAATTTTTTAGTTCAAGAAAATTAAAATCTATATTTCTTTTTTCAAAAATAAACTTCCTAGATAGAATGTCGTTTGCTTCAAAGGTAAAGCTTTAACTTCAAGTAAGTCTTAGACTTCGAGAGTCCATACAAATATACATCGCAAACGCATTATTTTGCATCAGCTCTAGGGGATCTAAAAATAGTTGGAATTGCAGCATTAATTCTCATTGGAAAAAAAATGTGTGAGTTTCAGATAAAGTATAATTGAAAAAGAATGGTGCTTTTATCATGGAAAAAAAACCTTTAAACGTGTTGTCTATAGGAGAAACAACTTGTTTTTCAATCACCGGACTGAAAACCCAGAAAACACAATTCAAATGACTTTCTTTACTCAAATAGATTTGATGAGGGAAAAAAAACTATATATCTGAATTTTCCTTTTCTAAATTTTCGGATCAGAAAACCTCTTACTATGAATAAGAAACCAAAAAAAAACTTTTTTTTTCTTGTAAAAATTACTTGTTGTATAGCTGTAACTGAACATCAGCTTAAATGCCATTCTGATGTAACAAAACTGGGTGACGAAAAAAATAAAATAATGTCATCCATCTCGATTTTCTTTTTTTCCTGGTTTTGTTCTTTTGAAAATCTTTAAGACTTTGAAAACTTCTGAGCTCCCATAAAATTCATATTTTTAATACTCACTGAACCAAAAGCTCAACGGCAGTAGCTATAATGTTATTCTTGATGCAATGGATCCGGGTGAGGAATAAACAAATACGACAAATGAAACCAATGCAATGCTCTAGATCAAATATTTTTCTCGTGGGATTTTTGGCTTCATAAGTTAAAATAATATGTCTCTCTAAGTAAAGGTATTATAAACCTTCATTTTATAACCAATTCCAAAGGTTTACATTCTTTTCACTGAAGCCAAAAAGCTTTATTTTCAATGACAAATTTTAAATTTTTCCTTTAGTTTTAGGCATGATAATAAAGTTACATGTAGCAATTATAGCAAATACCAACTGGATGTATGGTGATAGAAAAATACACAAGCTTCTTTTTAGTGCTTAAAGTACTAAGGGTTAAGGGTTTTATACCTGCATTTTTATAACCAATTCACGCATCAGATAAATATTTCTTATTAGGATAGTCTCTTAATCTGCACTTTTCGGACTAATTTAAAAATTGGAGAATTATTTTGAGGGGAGTTCAAACCCGGTATCCCCCTCCTCTTGGATGCGCCCCTGTATTGAACAAGATCTTATAGAGAGAAAGAAAAACACATACCAATGCAACAATCTAAATAATATAAGTTTTCCATAATTTGGAAAATTTATCATTGGACTTTCTAAAATAATTATAAATAGACATACCACAGGTACCATTTTCTTTTTACCATTCAATAAAACAACACGCGAATCTGAAGTTCTTCAGCTAACCTAATGTAATTAGTTAATATCCCACCTTGTCTCTCACTTGTCATCTGCGGAAGGTAAACAGGAAGGGTGTGCGAAAGCACAGGATGGCTGGCCCCTGACCCTCCATTGCACTTCCTGGCTGAAGGGCCAAGAAATAGAGATCAGCACCGCTGGTAGGGACTGTAAAATCCAATGCCGTATTCTTTACCTTTTTTGTCTCTCACCAGACTGCATAGAAACTTTAATCATTTTGATATAAAGCTGAAAGAACTTGTATATGGTAAACAGAGTAAAACTCTGGCATATAAACCACGCTTAGATAGCCTCCTTACTTTAGTCTTTTATAATTGACCGAATTTCTAATAAAAAAAATGTTATGCTTGACAATTATTACTCGTAAAATATACACACTTTTTTTTAGTTATATCTTTTATTGTTATTGTTTTCATAGCGGAAACATACATAAATCGGTGATGTGTTGTTTCGTAAGCACTCCGCATGATTCACGATAGATCTTCGTTATTTTCATATAATTCTTGGTTTAACCTTCATTTTTTGTGCATTGTAGTATTTTATTTTTTGACAAATACCCCTCCTAGCTCTCTTCCGCAGTCTTTCAATACACCATTTTGTTTTACTCTGATCGTGTACTTATAGTCAACCTTTATACATATATCATTTTGGCGCAGACGAGGACCAACCACCTTTCACCGAAATCTTTTCTATGTCATAGCTTATCGCCATAGATGAACTCTCTTTTTGAAAGTGTCAATTTATCAGAACTGTTGTTAACTTGAATGTACAATAGAGTCATTCTGCATTATAAACGCTTTTGTGTTTTGCTTTTATCTAGGATTTTTCTTATGACTTGTCAACATGTTTTAAAATTATGTGTTTAGTAACACAGGTTATGAAATCCTCCCTTAAATTGATCGTCCACTAATCGGGGTGTCTACTTTGAATCCATGGTTTGGAAGTAGTTCTATGTAGTGCCAAAAACTTTGAGTCATGCGGCAAAAAACCGTACAGCTCAAAATGTCTAGTTTGTAGAAGATCGATGTTCGTCGATCCAATCTTTCGTCCCTTAATTCTATGACTATCTACCTTAGTTCTGCCCTAGGAATGACCTATGGATGGATGATAGATAGACTTATCTATCATTAAGTGAAATGACATCATTTTTGTACAATCCTACAAAGGGCTTATCCCAGATTTGCCTCTCAATTACTCGGACTATCTGCCTTGTCCCTTTTGTACAATTAGCCATGTCTTGATACCTACTGCAAAATACTTGATTTTAATTCAAAATTATAATCATTTTAGGAGTTGAAATTGTCAGTACAGGCACAGCACAAAGGCAGTTACGAAAGAATCAAAGTACATTCTTTAATGAATTCGGTGATAATTGGGCTGTGATAATTAAAAGTGCGACATACGCCATTTTGGTCGAAAATGGGTTATATTTGTGTCATGGGTAAACAAAGCACGGGGAATTGAATGGTGTAGTCAGAATTTTTCTATCTTGTACCGTTACGAAGATAAAAAGAGATATAAGCCTCTAAGTGGTGGATATCTCTTTTTGATCAGGTCTTGTTTCAATTCAGAATGACAGAAGAGGCTTATCTTATGGAGCCATAACACGGGGACCTGGCATTTGTCTCCTTTTTTGCCAAGGAAAAAGGAGACGTATGCCATAAAATGGAATAATTTTGTATTCGCTCGGAATTCTTGAATTTGATTTCTACCACTGAAAAGAGGATACAAAAAAATTGATTTAGAACATGTTCCATTTATACCCATTAGCCTCATCCTTCAGAGCGAAAACAGCCGACAAGCTTTTCCGTTTTTTCGCTCTCCTAAAAAGTTACAAATATGGCATATGTGGCACTTTAAATTATCACAGCCAAATTAATGCATTTGATAATGCTGAATCAGAGTACATTAAATTTAATTTTGAAATAAATTTAATATGCTTTGAAATAAATAGCTTTGAAAATAATTTGGATTCTTTCATTACTATGTGCCTTTTTTGCAGAAGTTTAAGACTGATGCAGCTTATAAGGTCAATTAAAAAAGGAAGGTCAAGTAATTCTTTTGAAATAACTTGATTCACTTCAAAAATGTATGTCTTTTCAGTAAAAGAGGCTAACTACAAATGAATAAGCAAGAAAATTGATTTGTTTGATCACAATCAAAGTACATTAAATGAAATGTGTTCTATGGATACTTGAATTTTCTTGCCGCCACCAATCAAATCCTTTACTGTTGTAAACGGATAAGTCTACTGTTAGCGAAATTGAGTTTTTCATATTTTTTTTTAAACAACACTTAGTTTTGAAAGACTTAGGCCTGGGTAAGTATGTAGTCATTGTTGTACGTGATCCAACTATTTTACTCAATTCTCCTACGACACGCTGTGCCTGCTATATTAATTTAATTTGGCCTTTTGATCAATCCTGGCTAATCTAATTTAGAACTTGTGTTGTTGTTGGTGACTTATTGCAAAGCTACATAAAGATTCAATAAGAAAACCTAGACACTGTATCGAAAATATGCCTTTAGACTTAAAAAAGGAAGAAAGAAAAAAAGAGAATAAACAATAAACATTTTTTTTTCATTTTTTGGAAAAAAAGGGAAATTTAAAATTTCCTTACGGAGCTACTTACTTCTAGAAAAAAAATCATTGTAAGCTTCATACCAAACCAATTCTGGTAATTTGAAACCCTTTTGGTTTGAATTCTGGACAAACCCCAACATAACCGAACACTACTACTACAACTAGCAACTCACTGCTGCATCAAGCCGCTTGAGGGCAACAGCTACGCACGCTCCTCCTCCATACCAATCTATTCAGTCTCCCTCTTTACACCCTCAAAGGAAGTTCCCATTTCCCTTAAATCTTTCCTCCCTCCCCACCAGGGGACGACTTGCTTTTCGTTTGGCCCTAGAGGGTTGGCTGATAAGGACAGTCTATGGCAATCTGTCATCCGCTGAACGTGCCCTAGCCGTCTCAACCTTTCTCTAATTCTAGCCGAAGAAAGTGGTATCCAACCGCACTTTTTGTACAACCTACTGTTTGGGCGATTGATTTAATCAACTAAGTTTTTAACATCACCGAGTGATTGATTTAAACTGATAAGATCAGGTTTAAAATTTCCAACTACATCCCCAACATAATATTGCATATTGGATGCTAACCCCTTACGCAATACAGCTTATTGTAATCCATTTTTGGCAATTGATTTTCGTCATTGACAGCCTATGAAACCCATTTTCTTTCACAGAGAATGATTTTCATTGGCTGTCAGTGGTGAAATCAATTGCAATAAGCTATATTGAACGCAGGGTAATTCACGTATGGAAATCAAAATGTTTGAAAGTTAACAAAAAGCTTTATTTTCCTTTAAGTTTGAAATACCACTAACTTTTTACTGGAATATTCGCCAAAGAAAAGATGAAAATTCATTTTTCATTCTTCCCGTAGAATGGAAATCCTTAAAAGTTTATAGTGGTTGCTATTTTGAGTATTAAAACTACATCCTTTGCCTCAAAAAAGTGGCTGATGGGGTCTTCAAGGGAATATGCATGTAACTTTTCCATAAAACCGTCGCAAAAGTTGTGAAATTCTTTTATCTGCAGCCTATTTTTGAGTACATCAATTTATAGGTTTAATTTTTTTATTGCCAAAAATTACTTAATCGAATATTGGTCAATTTTGTTGAATGTTCAAGCAGTAAGTGAAGGCCCGTTCAACAGAGTGATCCGTCTCAACAGTAACAGAGACTCTAAAAAGGAGATTATGTAATAATATATACATTGAAAGAAGCCGCATTTTATTGTGATTCCACATGTTAAAACTCATTAAGTTCAACGTTACTGTTCAAAATTTATCAATATGCGAAGATTTGCACAATTTTTGAAGAAAGGGAAAAATACACTTTAAAATGGACGTGATCTTGATGGAAAATAGACCGTCAAAACTATCCCTTCCAAGAACCCTATTCCCAGAGGTTTAGAAAAAACAAATTTTTACTGAGAATTTTAAGAGTGGATGCTTGTTCATTTGTTTGTTTGTTTGGATTTTTCCCGAGAGGACTTGTATTGAATTAGTGGCTGCGAAATATTGGGAGAGGGCACATTCCACGAAAACTTTACGTTATTTTGCCCTTTTTAAGTAATAAAAAAGACCATATTGCAATGAAGTTCTGATTTCAGTCATGTTTTGCCGTATAGCAGAAATTTTGGCCCTACTAAGGCCAAAATGCTTGAGAGCAAAAACTGTCAGGTAGCCAATTGGATTAGAACTATTTAAAAGTTGCATACATGGCTTCGCAGTTTTAGAGTTCATCCTGCCACATGGTAGTGCTTTCGTCCCTAAACATTTATACAGTCAATACAAAATGGAGGGCCGTATAACAAGTATTATTAACGTTTTTAATGTAAAGTTGAGCACCAAGTATTACGGAAGAGCAAGGGTGGTCTCCGGATTTTTTTTTGTGGGGAGATGGGCTGCACGGAGTCTCAAGTAATACATTTTTGCAACGAAGTTTTTCCTCTTTTTGTGAACGTCTTTCCAATCAATATTGAGATGAAATTTCTCCATTGGTTCTTCATTTAAAAGAATATATTTGAAATAAGCTTGCATGATAATAACTCCACTGTGATTGCAGATATATATTTGGTGGGAAGTAGAATATTACATTTACTGATACAATTATATTAGGGAATTGGAGAGATTCCTCCGGGTAAGCACGAAGCACATTGAACATTTTAGGACATCGCCGTCTAGTCTATGCTGATCTACTTCTCTTGAAATGTTCATTTACTATCATTAATAAAAAAAAAATCTGGAATATAAATTTTTCGAAGAAAAGTAAAGAGCTAGATTACGCCAAAGACGATCAAAAATAATGTAAAATAATAACTCAAGCTTAAAACGAACACAAATCACTCAATAAATAAACGAAACCCAAATGAACAAAAATTGCAGTAAATGACCAAGTACAACTGAAAACGAATAGAAACTACCACAAACAGAAGTAGCGTTAACAGCCCCCATGCCTTCTAAAGACCAAGACGTCATTTGTACTTTACTGAAAACAATTTGTATTTCGAGCTGTATGGTTTTGTTTTTTATAACATGAAATTACCGTATTAACCAAGATTACTGAAATAAACTAATGAAATGTAGATTGAAAGTTTATACATTAACATTCATTTCTGGAAGTCTGAGCAATTTCGGATTTATTGACGTCATAAAAGAGGAAATATTTAAAGCGTCTTTGTTTTCATTATAGTGGAAATGACGTTCTTGTCTCGACAAGGTATTGGGGGTATTAGCGCTACTCCTCTTTACGCTAGTTTCTGCTCGTTTTAAGTTTGAATTGATTATTTATTGTAATTTTGGTTCGTTTTACACTTTAATAACTACTTGACTGTATTTCTACTTGTCTTATGCTTAATGTAGCTCTACTTTTTTGAAAAATTTCTTTTGTGGAATTTTTCTCGAATTGATTTCTGTTCGTTTTGATTGACACAGTTTATTGATAAATAAAAGGAATTTTTGTAAAGTTTTTTTTTTCAATTTTCTTCATGGAAATCAAAATTTTAGTTAGTAATTTTTATTTCAGACAAGATTTCGTAAAAAAGAATTGAAAAATAGTTACGCTTTAGAAGTTTGGGTGGATGGGTACGTGGAATATTATTCAAATAAACGGATTGAGAATCTCTATAATCTTTGGGCTTCTACAGGCCTTGAGTCATTCTGATCACCGTCGTTTTACAACTTTGAATAGAAAGAATATTGGTCGACTATTTCTCTCACAATGGCCCGAAAGTCTCAGTTTACTCCCCTTAGCGGTTCCTGGGATATCGTAGATACACTTATTTGACAACCTTGGATACACATAGTTCCTTTTATTTAGTTCAGCAGGTCTGGAACGTTTTTGCTAATTATCCTTAGTAATTCCTAAGATATTGTAGATACTTCATACTGTAATGAGTTGTGAGTAGAAGTCATAGTAGCCCTTAGTTTCCATCTGCTGTGATTTGAAGAAAATTAAATTTTAAGAACTCATTTAATTTGTGAAAAAAAACAAAATTACTTTGGAAATCACAAGCATGATGTGAAAAATTGTAACCTTATTTTATGCAAGATGAATTTCAACCCGTTTGCTGAAGTTAAACTTTTATTATTGCTACAATATAATAACAAAAATTCATTAAATTCATATGAAATATCACACCCATGATAAGTTCTGAATGCAGTCAATTTCAAATAATTATGCTGGTTTCAAGTTGCCCTTTATCGCTTAGAAGATTCCGAACCGCAAACTTTTAGCTATCAAAAAGAAGCTGAAGAAATATTTTCCATAGTATATTTTTATCTAATAAAAGGAAGAATCTGGAGAAAAAAATGGATTTTTTTTTTTATTCTAACTACAACAGTGAAGAAGATTGCTCTGTTGGCTGTTTTCCTGGATGAAGAAGAGCAGAAATTAAAACATTAGAATAGAATACTTGTATTAGCCAAGGAAAGCAAAGCTACATGAGTCTTGCCTTAACAAATTGTATTATTAAGTAACATTCATAACTTATGGTTTGTTTACACATTGCGGAAATTCATGCGGATTTAGCAATCCGTGCAGAAATTCCGTCCGTTTTTGTGCTAGAAAAAATCTCTAGCTTTCCGCAACGTTGTGGTCAAATCAGGACGGAATCTTGGCAAGATTTTTAAATGAATAAAATCATGAGTATGGATTATCAAAAACTACACGATCTTATAACTTTGGTTCAAGGCTACACCCAGATTCTATGATCCTACACACCCAGGCTATAAGAAAACTAAACAAAACGATGTCATTTGGGTCTCTACTGTTCAACAGCTTTCAGAAGAGGGTAAGAACATAGGTCAAGCTGTTGCAATAATTTGAAATCTTTGCCTTAAAACGCAGCGTTATTTTAGCCATAGTTCGAACAGAAACGGACGGATTTCCGCAATGTGTAAACGAACCATTATGCTTGATTCCAATAATTCAAATGACTTTCGAGTTTCTATGCTTCTCATGTTATGGGTATTAAGTTGAAATTTCCAACTTTGCAATCAGCTTAGGTTGCAATCCACTTAGGGGATTACCTTATGGAGATTGCGGACCTTAACAGAACCAGGGTGAATGACCTTCTTATCCTATGCAAAAAACGGCATAAGCTATCAACTTTATCTCAGAGTAGATTATATTCCATGCGCTGGAAAACTACAACGCAAGCAGATTTAGTGCTTTCCCGCGTGAACTGCTAGCAAAAATCTGCTCACAATCTACAAAGTCGCTGCAGCTTTCTGCAAAAGAAAGTATGTGGGAACTAAGGATAATCGTAGCTCTATTAAGATATTAAGCATAAAATGTTTTAGTTATAATATTTTCATAAACTCTTCGGGTAGGTCTCTTCTCATAAGTATTGATCAGTTTATGCCGTTTTTGGCCATTTATTCACCATGTTGCTGCGCGGAACATTTAAATAAACATATGCCACATAATCAGGGCTTCTACTATTCCCGAATTTTCGGGAATTTCCCCGAAAATCTATGTGTCTCCCCGAAAAAAAATTGGTTCTCTGAATCCCCAAAATTTCCCCGAGAATCATTCAATCACGGTGTCACCCCTAGTGACTATCCCTAGCAAACATTACATACCATGATTTTTCACTGCCCTTTTGTTCGTTAATTTTAGTGTCCTATGGTACTTTGCAAAGAAACCAGGCCGATATAATTGAAGTATAGACGGTTCTTCATATTTTCACAAAAGTGTCATTTTCTTGGATTTAAATTAAACCATTTCGAATGCAGTGTTCCAAATGCTATAAGATTCTTATATTTATGTCATTCGTGGTCAAGACACTCTTGACAAAATTAGCGAAGAATTATACTTGAAGTTGTTTAACGGAACACTCAGCTGGATTTTGGGCTTTGAAATTGTTGGGATTTTGTGTTTGAAATTTTGGGATTTTGGGCTTTGAAACTTCTAAAGAGGGAGAAATGCTTTGAAAGCCGAATCATAAGTTTAAATTTTGTTTTCTTTTGCTATTTTTGGTTTTGGACTTACTGCATGAAGGCTAATTCTGAGATAAAAACAAATTAATTTGAAGAAATTGGGGTATAATTATTTCTTCTTGAGAACTATCCCTAAATACCATACTCTTACCATAAAAATGCACCACTTCCCCCCTCCTAATGAGGTAAATCTTAACTATAGACTATGTAAAAGGTCGGGAAATAGGAGATTTAAGTGGAAGTGACCCCAAAATATTATTCATAAGAAAATTTCCATTGCAGCTTAAAGTACAAATTTGGTTATTAGACTCATATTGTTTTCTTGTCTAGTTTTATATTATTGTTGAACTTATTTATCACGAACTACTGGTTAATAATGCCAAATAATGTTAGTGTGAAGAAAAATAATAAGTAACTTTTATATGATTTGTAATCTATAGCTATCATGTCCAGGCATTAGATGGGCTGATAAAAAATTGAGACTGCAATAAGTACTATATTTGGAACATGGATAGCCGCAGGGTTGGTGGGAGGGGTGGAAGTTAATCGGTGACTACATAGTAATTATGAGGTTACAAATGGAAAGGAAAGCATAGCAGAAACAAACAATAAAACAAATGTATTTTCCGCAGAGGGGGGGGGGGAGGTATTTTCCGATTGTATTTTCCATGGGGGTACTTTCTGCGGGGGATATTTTCAGCGGGAGACTATTTTCTGCGGGGGGTATTTTTTTGCGGGGTTAGGGTTATTTTTCGGTTTCGGTACTTGTTAAGAATCCAGTAAACATGCTATAAGTGAAGATTCGTTAATGCTAATGAAATAAAACAAAGTATGATAAAAAATATATTAGTTTAGAAACAAATTTGGGCTATATATTTTCACATTGTGGGGGTGGGGGGGGGGGGGGTGGAGGGGATAAAGCATAGCATATATTAAATACGTAACTTTTTTATTAGGATTTCATTTGATTCTAGATGTGGTTTTTCGCGTGTTTACTGGATTCTTAACAAGTACCCCTATTTTTTTTTCCGCGGGGGGATTTTCCAGGGGGGGGGGGTTAAACATCTAAAACATTAGAATAAGTATGAAAAACCAATTCCATTTAGTTCTTGTTTGTTTTAAGGTTTAATGTTGCCCCCTACTTATAAGTTGAATTTTGTATGTTTAATTTACCTATATAGAAACCGCAAACAATATTTGTTTTTAATTATTATTAACGAATTACTGAGATCGATGACTTAATGAAAAACTGCTACTGGTGTTTACAGTTCACATGTATTCACTATTTTTTCTTAGACAAAATTTTGAAGTTTTCACCGTAATATCAGCAATAAGTGTTTTCAGCTATGGTTTCCAATCCCGTGCTCTGGCTTTAAAACCTACTTTGTAAAAGGTTTGATTTACTACGCGGATACAAGTCCTACTTGAGCCTGAAAACGGACCTAAAACCAATTTTGGCTTCAAATTTTTGCAACGAAATTCCAGTTGGTTTTTTCCCCGAATTTTAAAGACCTGTCCTCGAAAACCCCGAATTTTTAAGATTCCCCGAATTTTAAGATTCGAGAGTGAAAGCCCTGCACATAACTGTCAAACAGCAACAAAATGGAAAGTTTTTCGAATTTAGTTAGAATTCATGTGCCAAACTACCTTGCTGGCTTACCCCTGCCGAAATCCATTGGAGGATGGTTTAAATTAAATTGTAAGCCAACTTGAATGTTCAATTTAAATAAGCTAGGGCAATTTCTGACTTATAGGCTACTTCCTCATAATAGGGTAGCCTAGTTAAAAAAGGTTATGTGATTTGATAGAGATTCTAACCACTTACTCGTAAATTTCCGGCAGTTCATATTATTGACTTACAAATAAAGTAAATATACCACTCAATGTTTTTTTTATGCTCATTAAAAATAGGTATATAGGCTATAGGGTGTTTGGTATAATTTTAAGCCTAATCTGCTCCAAGCTGAGAAGCTACATATAGGCCTACACTTCAAGTTCATTTGTGAAGGCACCTCAAATACTGCCAAATCCAAATCAACCTGTCAAAAAGGCTATGAACAATAAGAAAGTTTTCTCAATGTATAAAAAGTGTAAATGTACATACCACTAGAAGTGATTTACAACAACAAGAAATAAGCTGAGGCAGCTGCTGACTAGACACCTCATGGCAGATTATGAAAAAAACTTTGCACCTAACATAAAAGATAGCCCAAAGATGTTATGAAGATAAACAAAAAATCGCAAAGAAAGGAAGAAAGCGAGGACAATTAACAGCCAGTGAAAAAATTGAAAAATTATGCAAATATTTTGGTCAAGACCTCTGCTTGACCGTCCTCAGTGCAGAATAAAACTGATAAAAATTTAAAAACCAAACCTTAAAATAAAAACACCAAACTAAAATTGGATGACCCTTTCCTAGTAGGCTAATGGTGAAAGGGTAACTGAATAAAAAAACAAGTCTAAATGGCATTTCAGAATTTCATTTTGCGTAAAGCACTTTTAAAGGCTGATCGCTTTCCAGTTTGATTGTTATCGGAGACTCTATTTGATTGCACAATATAACTTTGTTGATGTATGTAAAAACGATCAGAATTAATAATTTTGTCATAAATGGGACTTAGAAAAATTTCTCCAGTGTCTCTATTGAGAGCTACCTTTTGGTGAATGTACTTTTTTATTTCAACTGCATCCCTGAAAACTTGCGTGAGACCTTTAACGGGGGCAACGATAGAGGCCTCGTCAAACAAAATGAAATGGTGTGGATTCTTGTACACATGTTGCGCCAAGGCGGAATCAAAAACCTCAGGCCTTTGGCGTAACGTCATTGCCTTGTCGATTGAGGACCTATGCTCAGATAACCTCTCCCCCAATTGCTGTTGGGTTCTACCAACATAAAAACAGCCACAAGAACAAGGAATTCTATGAACACCACTACCCAGAATAGGGCTGGTTTTATCTTTGCCGCTGTTGAAGAAGCTCTGTATAATATTTGAATTTTTAAAGGCAACGCTAAGTTTATGTTTTTTAAGGATTCTTTTCAATTTATCACTCAATTTTGGAATGTAGGGTAGAACAGTGAAAAGTTTCTAATCATCCACCAATGGGACGGTATCTGTTGGGGCTTGTGGACCTGATGCACTCCCCTTTGCCTTTTTTGGCCTACTGTCTATAATAGTCTCAAGTAATTTTATAGGGTAGCCATTAAAAAATAAAATATCCTTAATATAGTTCAATTCTGAGACTATGTGAGGCTCTGAGCATATTCTTATTACTCGGTCAACCAAAAAAATAACAGCTCCTCTTTTTATGCAGGGAGAGTGGTTGGAGGAAAAATGCAAATACCTATCATTATGCATAGGCTTTCTATAAATAGAAAATTCAAGGCCAGGAGACTTATTAAAAATTAAGACATCTAGAAAAGGGAGTTTGTGATTATGTTCTAGTTTTAAAGTGAACTGAAGGTTAGAGTCCAAAGTGTTTAGATGAGTTAAGAAGGAGTTAAGTGA
Organism: Artemia sp. Qi Xiang Cuo; assembly: GCF_049724085.1. Lineage (NCBI taxonomy): Eukaryota > Metazoa > Arthropoda > Branchiopoda > Anostraca > Artemiidae > Artemia > Artemia sp. Qi Xiang Cuo. The sequence goes on along the minus strand of NC_142798.1, from coordinate 25,618,702 downwards.
CTCTCCTCCATGCTCCCACAGAGAAATAACATCATCCACAAACCTACCCCACAAACGGTGTTTCATCGGAAAATTTTCCAGAGCAGAGATTTCTATGAATTCCATATAAAAAGTTGCCAAAAATGGTGAAAGACTTGTACCCATGGGTAAACCCCTAATTTGGGTGAAAAATTGATTATTATATCGGAAATATGAGGAGGAACTATTGCAAAGACGGATGAGACGCATAATAGTTTCTATATCCAGTGTTTTGTAGTCTATTTGATCAATATTATCTTCTAATTTCCTTTGAAGAGCTAGTTCACATTTTTTAATGTCGCAAGACGTATACATAGAAATGGCATCAAAACTGGCCAAAATTGTATCCTTTTTTTATTTCAATGTCTTTTAATTTTTCAACAAGGTGAACTGAGTTTCTTATGTATGAAGTTTGTGTTTGCATAAGGGGGCGAAAAAGTGTTGACAACCATTTATGAACCACTTTTTAGTTTGGTGTTTTTATTTTAAGGTTTGGTTTTTAAATTTTTATCAGTTTTATTCTGCACTGAGGACGGTCAAGCAGAGGTCTTGACCAAAATATTTGCATAATTTTTTAATTTTTTCACTGGCTGTTAAATGTCCTCGCTTTCTTCCTTTCTTTGCGATTTTTTGTTTATCATGATTAGCCAGTGTGGTCTCAGAAATTAGTTATGAAGATGTGTCTTCCAAGGGTAAAATACCAGTATCCAATTGCACAAAATTATGTAAAACTTGAAACCTCATATCTTGTTATCAAATTAGAGTTGAAAAGGTCTGTATAGGCCAATGAATAGCTAAAATTCAAACTATGCAAGAACATGGTTATTATTAAAATTATTTAAGATCATTCACTGAAAATGATTAGTTTATTGACTTATCTAGAAAGAACTCTTTTTGGAAATATCAATTATCCTGTTTTAATGTAAATATCTTTTTAGTGTTTCAGTATTATTCACATAGGCTATTTATAGAAAGCTGATTTTCATCTGATTCTGAAAATCTAACTTTTATTCCTTGATTTTCATTCTATAAATCACAAATATTAAATATATTTTTTTTTCATTTCACTTGCTTGTCAAAACAGAGACCACACATTGGATTTATGATGACAAATTACTCCCACTGGGCTGGCTCTAGTGAGAGATGATTGGGTCTACACTTGCACTGTATCATACTGCAGTAAAAAAGAGGCAGTCCAAAAACCCATTGCTATTTTTCCAAAATGCCAAAGAAAAGTGGTCTTTCCCAAAAAGAGGTCTTTTACCCTATGCCATTCCTGCTCAACCCTATGGAAAAAAGCTGGAAGATCCAGAGGAAATTGCAAATTCGTTGAATGGCACATTTGCATTCAATTTCTCAGTAGACTCCCTCACCAAGCCACCATGCTCTACCTTTAAGCTGGTCAAACACCCAATACAAAACATTTACATTACCAGAATAGATAAGAAAAGGTTGAGTAAACTAGACCTCAACAAAGCTAGGGGTCCAGATAGCATACATCCCTGGCTCCTTAAAGAACTTACAGAAGCTGAGCCATTCTGTCCCTTGAAACTAAGAGCATACCTGCAGACTGGCAGACAGCCATAATTACCCCAATATTCAAGAAAGAATCTGGAACCCAGCCAGAAAACTACCAACCAATTAGCCTTACCTCAGTTATGGCCAAGCTTATTGAAGAGACAAGTCAATGGTGGCATCATTGAACACATGCCATCAAATAGCCTCCTTTTTAGTGGTTAGAATGGCTTCAGGGAAGGCATTTCCATAAGAACTAATACAATCTTTTGACAAATAAGAGAGCTGCTGGAGCAGGGTTTTCCTGTTGATGTATTCCTCCTGGACTGGGCCAAGGCCTTCAATAGAATGTTTGATTATTAGCTGATGATAAAAGTGTCTGTATATCTGATAGGCAATGATGTTGACCAGTGGATCCATAGCTTTCTATCTGACAGGATGCAGATTGTTGCTGTATATGATGAAAGAGGTCACCTCATGTGCTCTGCACCAGTTCCTGTTAAGAGTAGTATCCCCCAAGGAACCAAGCTAGGCCCAACACTATTTAACTTCTAGATAAACAATGCCTCTGAAGTGGTTAAGAATGGCTTGGAACTGTGTACAGGCAGTCCAAAACTATTTGGTTCAGCTGCTTCCACCAAAAATTGCTCTTCTTTACAAGAAGATCTTACAAACCTGTCACAACCAGCATGATCTCACAAAGATTGCACAACCACCATGCACATGGTGTGTTTTGATTATGTTCTGAATCCCTCTCAATATTTCCTTAAACTTTCACCTTAATACTCTAAGCTTTTTTGGAGACTCATGATCAAACATGCCCCCTTTTGCCAATGTTGAACCTTATACATTAACAATGGACAATTTGCATAACTTAAAACCCCCTGTCCCAGGGCTGTGGGGGACATGAAAATCCCTGGAGGCATAGCTATTAGACCTTTTCACTAGTTTGAACAAAATGGTCATTTCAAAGTTTTGATCAGTGTTGGGGAGAGGAGGCACCAAAAAAGGGGAAGGAGCAGGAGGGGTGGTTGCCCTCTAATCATTCTTAAATAATCCATCAACATAACCTGAAAGTTTCAATTTAATACCCTCGCCTGTCCCTTAGATACTGCTGCTATGCCTTTTTGACAACCAGCATGCACATGGTGTATTTTGATTATCTTCTGAATCCCTCTCAAAATTTCCTTAAATTTTCACCTTAATACTCTAAGCCTTTTTGGAGACCCAGGATCAAATATGCCCCATTTTCACAATAATAAACTTATATGTTAACCCATTAATGCCCAAGCCTAGATCCAGTTAGAAATCCATGCTGAACTTTTTCAAGGGAAGTCATTGGGGTTCAATTTAGAAGTTTTTAGTGCCAACAAAATCAGCACCTTCACCATTGGTGCTATGGTGTGTTCCCATTTGGGAACAATGGGTAAGATCTGGGTCTAATTTTTATTTATCAACTTTGACTATAATGTAAGAAAAAGTAGCAAAAAGTATAAGAAAACAAGAAGAATTCAAGTTCTGTGCATGAAATGATTCAAAACAGGTTTGAAGGTGGAGTTTCACCCTGCAGTTTCAACACTCTAGATGTGTGTTCTTCCAGCAAACTGTGCCTTGGCCTTTGCTTTGGAGCAGGCTCAATGATGTGGACAGTAGCCTACTTTAGAAAAATACAAATCAGTCCAGGACTCCCTCCCCCCTTTGTTGACTGGACCAAAAGCCCTGTTGCTAAAAAGACCCTCTACAACTTTTCTCAGATATGTTAGCTGTGACAATTTTCCTCCATCATCATTTTTGTGGAGGTGGCAGTAGAATCTCCAAGTTGCTATGCCAAGCATGTACAGAAGAATCTGACCAATCTTGATAATGGCTGGCTTTGGGATAAATATGTCTTTATGAGCACTGCCTTGAGTACCACTTGGCTTGCTTAGTAAAACTGTTTTCACTCATGGATTCAGCTACAATGGGTACACCCAAGTCATCTGACGACCATATGTGTTCACTTGGAAGCTTAAGATACCCAGATAGCAGTATAATTGACAAGAAAGTATTCAGGTTTTCAAAGCTGAAAGTGAAGCCTAAGTCACCTTTCTGTGATGCATATCTGGTAGTTTCTTTGATAGTCAAATCACAAATATTGTCATAAAAGAAACGGCAGGAGATCTCATACTCAGATATATTTATCAAGTGAGCAAATTTATTTGGGACACTCATGGTGCAAACAAGGGATTGCCAATGTACAAGTTTTTTCCACTGTGAGGCTTGATTGGCTTGACTTTTAGGAGTAGTCTGAGGTTTTCTCTTGGGAGTTGCACTAATGATGGATGGATCATCACTATTGGGGTCAGGAACAACAAGCGCCATATGAATCTCTGTTGTGCCAGCAACATCACGCGGAAAACTATACATCAGCCTCATTGTTTCACTCCTCTTCGTCACTCACTTCAGCCATGCCAGGAGGGATTATAATCATGTCAGCAGGGTCTTTGTTGTCGCCAGACAACAAAGCTTCCTCAATGGCAACAGCTTCCTCAATGTTTCAAAATGGTGTGGATCTCATCTGTGAAGAAAAATGTTTTTTAGCTCATATCAACCAATACTCGTTTCTGCCCACTGTTTCCAATTGGGAACACTTTCATAAAAACCCTGAGATATAGATTTTTCATAGCAGACTGACAAGTAGCATTCCATAACCCGTTTGGGAACAATGGGTGCTAATGGTTAACAATGGTTAATTTGCATAACTTACAGCCCCTATCCCAGGGGCTGGGGGGGGGGGGTGATGTCAATCCCAGAGGCATAGTTATTTGTTCTCTAGCCCACCATTTCTTAAAATGATGTACATTTTTGGTTGTATTTCCTTTTGGTTTTATTTCAAAGGGAGCACAATTTGAATAGTCTGACCTTCTTGTGATAGATTTGTACAAGTGTCTTAATATCAGCAGTGGAAAAAACAGCTTCCTGGCTTATTACTTGTGGGTGTGCTCCAGGCGTGTTACTTTCTCTCTCTTCCTTTTTTTTTCTTGTTGTTTTTCTCCTCTTGCCCTTTCTCTTTTTTCTCTCCTCGCTCTCTCCCTTGAACAATGTGATTCTTAATTTTGTTTTTACTTTTTGTCATAGCTTTTTATAATCTTTTTGTCTATTTTTCTATCAGTATTTCTTTGTCTAATATAATCTCTTTGTCTTTAGTTCGAGAGTGTCTACAGTTGGTGCCTTTTCTCACTATTGTTGGTGGGAGTGTCTATTTAACCCACAAAAGCTACAAGAATTATTTGAACAGAGTAAGTGTCGACCTTTCTTTCTAAAGTACTATATCAATTATTTACTAATCAGAAGTAGCCCTGGAAAATAAGCAAGATAAATCTCGTGAGGATTAGGCTAACTTTCTCACCGTGCTAAAAAGAGGGGAGACAAAAGACAACTTTGGAAGGCTAACATCTTTTCTAACCATTGGCTACTGCTACATCTTTTGGATCTTAAGAAATTTATCTGCCAATTGGAGTTAGATAAAAAAAACATTAGCCAACTTATTTGGAATTTTATTTCAAGATAATTTCATGGTATAATATGTTACTCACAACCACTAGTCACTGTTCCTAAGATGTTTCTGAGTCTTATTCTTTCAGTAGCCACTTTAATTTTTAGCATGAGCTTATTCTTCAGAAAACCTCCATCAGTTTACCATTTATTGGGTCCAAATCCTTCTAATTTCTTTAAAACTGTATTATGTTCCCATTAACAACAACAACAATGGGTTTATTAAAAAAAAAAATATATAAATCATCGATTCCCTGAAGCAATGCTTGTGGGGGAGAAAACCCTCATAAAAAAATAAAAAAAAAAAAAAAAAAAAAACAAGAAAAAAAAAAAGAAAAAAAAAAAGAGAAAAAAAAAAAAACAACAAAAAAAACATAATTAGAGCTCAACTTACCGGACCCGAAAACCAACGAATCTCCAAACAACACCCAACAAAAATATAATAATTATAATCATAATCAGCTGCAACGAAACCCTCCTCAAAAACAAAACTTAAGTGGCGTGGACTAATCCATTCAAAATATACACATCAAAACAATGGTTCTTTAGCGACTTAAGAAAATCCTGCAAACCCCCAACATTCCTCAAATCCTCTGGCAAACTCTCCCAAACTAACGGAACAACATGGCGAATTGAAAACCTAGACCTAGACGTGACCATAGCTGGTCTTCGCATCAACTGAGAAGATCGTGAACAGTAGACGCAAGACTAAACATTCCTGAAAAACATGATGGTAACTCCGAAGCTAAATATTTAAACATAAACAGAGCATTATAGAATACACATATTCCTGCTAACGGTAGAATTTTATTCTCGCGGTAAAGATGCCTCACCGATGTAAATAGGTCAATTTGATTACCATAAAGAACTCTAATTGCCATATTCTGTGTTACGCAGAGCGGATGGAGGTGAGTTACGAAGTACATATCCATGTAAATTGCCACTGCCACAGTTACTCATAATTTCTAATTATGTAGATCCCTAAGAACCAAACCAAAACCTCTCAAGTACATACCATAAAAATTCAAATTGAGAAACAGTTTACTTTTGCCCTTTTCTTGTTGTGTATTAATAAGTAATATATTTAATGTATTAAAAAAACAAGCTTACTGTTGCTTTAATAAATAATTGAGTAGTCTATCTAATTTGCTTTCAACTTAAACTGACTGAACCTGATTTTCCTGTCAAAAAGCAGCCAACTCGTTTTAGATTTGAACTAGCCTGAGGCAGGAAAATTAATTTTCACAGTAAGTTAATTGCTGTGAAATTTTATGGTATAAATATGTTTATCCCCTTACCTGCAAAATTTGAAGTCCCATCACCTCACCATATAAAAAAGCAAGGCTTCCCGAAACTCTTTTCAAACTACCTTCAAATGGGAGCACTTTGGTTTCAGCTTGATCCATGAGACAAAACAGGGTGTACTTACCAAACTATATATAAAAATCTGTTGACATTGAAAGAATGCAATCTATATAATTAGATCATGTATATACACAGTATTTTTTTGGCAGGGGCCAATGATAAAATAATGATATTTTTTAACAGTCTGATCAAGAAATGCCCAGAAATTCAGAAAAATTTTGGACCATTGTCTCACCTACACTGTTAATTGTATATAGCAGGGGGGGGGGGAGGTACAGTTAGATCATGCACTCTAACATGACCCGAGTTGTCTGACAAAGACGTTTGGTATGAGTACTTTACAGGTACCATTTGTCCATATCTATTATTTTTTAGAACCATTATGTTGAATATATAGTATATTTATGTTTGCTAGGAATGAGGTGGATTGGGTTTATTAATAGGGACAAAATTTTTGGTATCATCCCACCACTAGCATATGTAGATATGGCCCATTCTTATGGTCTAGAAAGGTTTTTTCATGGATTAAATTGTTAAAGGCATTATATCCTTTATTTTGCTTAGAAAGCTCTAAAAATGTTCTTTTTCTACATGCTTTCTGATAGTTAAAGAACTAATAGTCTTTATTTAGCTTATTATTTGTAATTAAAGTACTATATTTCATTCTTCTTAATTACTGTAGAAGAGATTTGTCTTTATAAACATTGTTCTTCCTTAGAAGCCACCTGTCAACCCTGAAATTAAGAAAGATGCACAGAAAGTTGTAGACTCGTTCACTGCTGAAGAATTCAAAACCAAGACTGCCTTCTGTAGATGCTGGAGAAGCGCTAACGTAAGTTTATGTTGTTTTATTCTCTACCTGTGTTACAGCTAATTTGGCAGTCAGTCAGACATGTATGCAGACCTTTTTCAGGATGGGGGCTAAACAACTCAAAAATAGATGATGGTGAAGTACATGGACATCTGGAAAACGTTGCGATTTTTTTTATGGGAAAATGGGGGACAACTCTAGAGTATTTTCGGCATAACACCTTTAAATTAGGTTTTGTTTTCTTAGACCACACTGCCGTTCTAAGACAAAAGAATAAACTTTCAAATGGGGATAAATCCATTTATTTAGACAGTGAAAAAACAGGTACAAAAGTCCAGATATTTCGGTCACATATACAGCGACCATCTTCAGTAGAAATACTAAAAGACTAAAGTAGAAATACTAAACTCTCCAGAGCCCAGTGGGAATGTGTGTGGTTCAAGTGCTGTTCTTTCGCCCGGTTTTGTCACATTTTTTTGCATGCAAAACTTCATTTCCCCTAAGGGCTTTTTCATTCATCTTAATGGTTTTACAAAATGAGTTTTGGCTGAACATTTTTTTTTCTTTTTATGATAAACATATTACAACAAATTTCATAGGCAAGCATAAGCAAACAAATTTCATATTTCACTCTACTAAACAAAAGGTGGAACATTTGTTCCAAAGACTGATCTCTAGTACATAGAGACACTTCTTTTTTTTTTTTTTTTATTACTGTTTTCATGTTCACAATAAATTTTTAAATGTTTATTAATTTTACTTTACTACAAAGATGAAAAATTTAAAAAGAGCCATGTACACAAGACTTCATTTCAGAGAAGGTCTAAGTTATCACAACAGCAACAACTGATGATTTGTATGAACAATATTAAAGTGAAACTGCTGAGACTTGAAACTAAAAGAAGCTTGGAAGTAACAAAATTCACACCCCTGACTCAATCTATTATCTAGAAATCTTATATGGATCTGAGTACTTCCATGGAGAGGTCCAAGAAGGTGCGTAGGCCTCTGAAAATCATCATTCATGTCCCATCATTTTAATGTACTTGCTTCAGAAATTTCGAGCAGACTGGTGGAAAAAAGACCTCTTACCTGTCTGCTAAAAATTTGCATTGGGGAGGATAAAGTACAACTGACTTAACTTGTTGTTATACCAAGTTTGGGATTAGCTCGTTTGTGCACGGAATCGGGATTCGGTTCGCATTGTCTCATTATCCAATCCTTTCATGCACATCAACGATCAAGGTTTGAACTACTTAAAATTTTTTAAGCAGCATATCTCATGAACGAATATTTGTGCAAAAATATCATGTCATTTTCGGTCAGCTCATCAATTGTGGTAAAAAAAATTACCTGTCTTTCTTTTTATAAGTCGATTTTCTTGCCTTTTCGGCAAAACCTCAAAAAACGCGTAAAAAATTTGTTTAAATCCTTTTTTGTTAGGTTTTTACAAGTCAGACAAACATCTCGGGGGTTCAAACCCCCTCATATCATATCGCTACTGAGAAAGGAGCAAAGGTAGATAAGTGTTTTTCTTTTACCAGTTTTCTAGAGAAACGGTATACAATCCCTCTGCATCAGGCCCAAGCTGAAAATGAGACAACAAACTTGAGAAAAATGACCAGTAACAGTTGATAATAGCGTTTTCGGACTTCTCGGTAAATTTTCCTTTTACGACCTTTAAATTCCCCTATTTATCATTTTAAGAAGACATCTTGACCACAGGGCTAGGAAACCGTTTTAATCTTAAAGGCTTTTAGATTTTATTCTAGCTTCAGCTTTATTCTAGCTTTTAGATTTTTTCGAAACTGGTGCCTAACTACTAAATTGGAGGTTTCCACTCCAAAGCAGAAATGTGGCTTTTCAGGATATAACTTCAGATATGCCCTTCAGCATTGACTGTAAAACTTCTTTTAGGCCCATACATTATAGGTTTGGCACAAGGAAAACCATCCTTTTGGCTCGAATTAAAAAGAATGTGCGCTTTTCTCCAAAATGTAATGTTTTATTCATCACTCCAGTCTTCAGAAAAATTGCTGAGATCAGACACTTCTGACTTTCTTCCAGTAAACTGAGTGACAGCATAAAAGACAATAAAAACAGGCCACACCAAAGATTGCTCACGTAATATGACTTGAATTTCGTTTTCGAATAGGGACTTCAATTTTGAGAATTCTTCGGTAAAAATGAAGAAAAAATGGAAGCATAGTGCAAATGTGTAAAAGCAGATTGCCGACTTTTTTCTATCAGATTATATTTTTTTATACAAGAAATAGTTCAGCTAGTAAATACTAAAATAAATTTTTGAATAAGTAGCATTTACAATCATCACAAAAATTGCTGTTCCAAAGCCTACTTTAATATTTAATCTTTTTTTTTCAGTTTCCCTATTGTGATGGCAGTCACAATGCCTACAACAAGGAATGTTGTGACAATGTTGGTCCTCTAGTAATAAGCGCTAAAGCTGAAGAAAATTAGCTGATGTTTTACGAAGTTCAGTGGTAATCTCTGGAATCTGTCAAACTAAAGGATATAGCTACTAACTATTTTATAGGTTTAAAATTGTTATTTGAGTTTTTACACATTACAATTGTTTCAACAGGATGTTAAATTTTGTTGTTTTGTTTATTGATAGCAGCCTTCTTTATTTTGTCACACCACTGGCGATTTTGCCGTATGTGCTTTCATTTTGTCAATCCTTTTTAAAATTGGGACTGCGCTTGAAAATCAAATTTGAGGATGAACTTGGAATTTCCCACAAAATCTCATCTTCTTAGCTTTTCTTGGGCAAGGCACAAAAATTTTTTCCCCTTCTTGGTATTTTCAGATCCGTCCATGTTCAAAAATTTGTTGCATAATTGAAGTATTTTGGAGGTTCTTAGATTTTACCCAGAACTGGAACTAGTTTTTTTCTCGGGGAGGGGGGGGGGGTACTGTAGGTTTTTTCGCCCCCTGCCGCACCATCAATACTATAAATATTACGATTTCTCCCAGAGTCAAGACTAGGAAAACTAGTTTTACCCTTTCAGGTATTTTTTAATATTTTGTGAAGCTACAGACTAGCCTAAAGAGGGGGTGCTTATCATCCAAAACCCTCATCCGAAATGGGGTCCCTCGTGCAAGGAAAACTTGCAAAAAAAATAAAAATAACTTAACATGTAAAACTGCTCTAAGACTTCAAAAACTTGGGACCCACAAGAATGTATCTCATGCTCAGTTATAGATGAGATGAGCAGTGGCGTCGTTGAGTAATTTGAAAAAAAAAATATTAAGTAACTTTAAAACTGTTGCTCGTTTTAATTTCAACTTCGTTCTTCACTGTGAGCATATAATTTTCTTAATTAATCCAACCTTATTTTTAACATTAAAAACGCGAAAAACAGGGGTCCATTACACCCAACGTGTTCCACATTGGTATTTATACAAATATACCGCCTTCAAAACCTTATCATCAAGTAAAAAGGTGAGCCTAGTTAATGGCAAAATTGCGAAAATGTACTTATACTTCCTGTTTCACCACGTTTGCTCAGGTCAAATTGTTTCTCCTGATACTTCCTAAAATCTATCAGTTCAATACAAGATTTTCTTGTTTTAAACCGTTCAAAAATAAATACGAACACACCCTCTACATCTACCAATAGGACTGAAATGGAATCGCTGGAAAACAAGAATTTTTTTTTTCATTAAAAAACGAAAAGAAATCATCGAAAAAGAAAAAAAGAGTACTTTTATAATGATATTCGTACTGTAGCTAGACAGGCCAAATCGGTTGTAGCTTAGCCATAGAAGCTAGTAGGGGGGAGGGATCAGCTCCAAGAATAATTTAATTGTTTAATTTTTTTACTTCCAGCATTTAAATCAGAGCTTCAATAGAGCCCAAATTCTTTTTGTTACTGAAACGACCAGAGAGCGCTGATAACGTCGTATTCCTTGCGTTTTGGATTCACATGCTAACTCATAAATGTAAAACTGCCTCTATATGCAATACCATGCTGACTTCTTGCTATTTTTTGCTTTTCTAAATATTTCTTTTAACCAGCTCCAAAAAAAGAATTGTCATAAATGTACGGAGGATTATTACTGTTATTAGTCGCATTTCACGTAACGGGAGTGCTACTTGTGTGACATTTATCTCTGCATCAGCATACTGTACGAAATGTCTGCTGCAAGTAGGATAAAGTGAATCCAAACGATCTCACAAATAAGCGATACCAGCCCATACTCTTTATCTATTGTTATCAGTTTTAATATGCAACACTAGGAGACCGAGCTTCATTTGGTGAAAGGAATTGTGGGCGGACCTAGAGCAAAATCTTGGGGGGGGGGGGAGTGACAAGGGCGCCAATGAGGACAAACTTGGGGGGCCAATGTGACAATAATTGACCAAATTGACAAATTTATTAAAAAAAAGAGAGGAAAAAAAGAAAACAAGGAAAGACGGCGCCATAAAAAATCTTCGGGGCCCAGCCCCCCCCCCCCCTGGACCGCTAGTGAAAGGAATTTTTGAAGAAAAATATTCAGGCCCCCCCCCCTTCCGGGAATGTGTACCTCCCATACCCTGATTTATACAAAAAAAAACTTACTGTGTAATTTTTCTAGATTTCGTTTTCTTTTAACAAAGATACAAAAGGGAAGGTAATTTTCAACCTCTAGGCGTGAATTTTGTCCATCTGACTGACATCCCTGGTAAGTTTTAATTGATGTAAGGTTCCTACCACAATGCTGCCAAGAATCGTTCAGATTTTCTGGATATTCTTAATTAAACAATGCTCAACGAATAAGTTAATAATTCACTTTTTTTCGATACTTTAAATTAAAAATACTGTCGCTTTTTCAAATGTAAGGAAAATTTCCAGGGAGATTTTTCACAGAGGGGAATTTCCGTAGGGGTTGGGTCGGAAATTTATCCGCCAAGTTTTTTCATTGGACAACACCCTTTTTTGTTATTTTTTATTTAAAAAAGGAAAAACAACCCAAACTGCACTCTTTGGGTGCCATGTGTGACTTTATGATTGCCTTATAAAGTCAAATTTATAGAGTAATTAAATATGAAAATTAGTTTATAAATGAGCCCATAATTAGCTCTCTATTATGTCCAAGTTTCCGGCCCATCCTTTCCATTCCAAAAACATTACCCAAATTGCACTTTTAGTGCACCATGTGGCACTTTATGACGGCCTTATCGAGCCTAGGCATATAAAAAACGATAAGATATAATATTTCTCTTTTATGAGTCCTTGAACAGCTCTCTATGATGCCCCAATGTTTCAATAACAACGGAAAAAAATAAGAGGACACATCATTACTGCCCATGCAAAAAAAGCTTTATTTTCTTGTTGTTCAATGAGTATCGCGTATCGTGCAATTTTCCTGTAAAAGGTTTTGACAATGGTAATTTAAAGGGTGTGCTTTTTGATTTGCTAAGACGTCATTTTCAAATCACATGCAACTGATTGACGCGATGCACGGGGCTTCTGGACAGGGTTGCCACCCTGACCTGGAAGAATTTACTAAATCGGAGAGGAAAAATTTACTAGATCGCATCTGTTTTTACTAAATGCTAAAAAAAAATTTTTGCGCGTGCGGCTACGCCGCACGCGCACCATCAAGCATCGATTTTTACTATAGGAGGATAATCAATACGATTTTCACAATCTTTTTTTTCTCGTTTCCTCCTTTCCTTCGTTTTCATAGTATGATTGAAAATTCCTGAAACCTATAAGTTCAAAAATCCTTTTTTTGGTATATATATATATATATATATATATATATATATATATATATATATATATATATATATATATATATATATATATATGTATATATATATATATATTATGTTACATTTCTACTTACTTTCAATTTCTCTCAGCAGGCTCCTTTCTCCTCAATAAAAATTTTCAAACTGAGGAGATTCACTTAATCACCTTGGGTGGTTGGGTTTTGTTTTGATTCCAATAGATTCCCAATCATCACAAATCCAAGTGTCATTATAGCTTCATTTTTAGTTGGCGAGATTCGATATACAGAAAGCTGATTATGTTGACCTTTATACGCCGGTACCAAAGCGACTATTTATGAAAATAGGTTACAGCTTGACTAGGTCTAAGACAGCCAGACGAAATTGCAAAATAAACAGGCAAAAATTGTAAATTGTTATATATTTACAATAATTTTTTTCCCATGAATTCATGGAAAATAAAAAAAAGTTTTGTTTACTATAAATCATGACTTTTTACTAGTTTTTACTAGATTTCGAGAAATTTACCAGATCCTCTAAATTTACTAGATTTGTTTTTACTAGATCTAGTAAAATCCGACTAACGGTGGCAACCCTGCTTCTGGAATAGTTCAACTGCGAGATTTTGTCTCCTATGATGGACACGGGAGTTGAAGGAAGTGGACAGGGGGATAAGCACTTTAATATTAATGGTAAAGCTGTGATTGAATCCGAGTTTATTAAACACACCATCACCCACCCGAAGTGTTTACAGTACACTACTGTCGTCTCCGCCCACTCATTGCTGACAGCCTTAGTAAAAGCTGAATCCATTACTTTAATTTATGTTTGTTTGATGCGTGTACACCGAGCATCGTCTTTGCTAAATACCAACTTTTCTTAATTATTGCTTGAAGAAAAATGTCCTATTGAAGACTTAGGAAAGGAACAGGCTATGTTTACTTTTTAACCGGTTGGTTAACCCCCCCCCCCATTAGGTGGAAAAGTTCTCATGTGGTTCCAGGATAGAGGCAGCTGGGCTGCTACGTACTCTTTAAATTATTAATTCAGAATAAGCGCGTCCTTAGATTCAGCGATGTAAGATGGCCAAATTTTCGGCTCCTTATCCAGTTCCGTAAAAAACAGCTTTGTCCAGCTCTCAACCTTGATGTGTTTCATAACGTTATTAAAAATATATATTTTTTTCAATTTTAATTGGTTCTAACAGGCTAATAAAATCAGTAAAAGGTAGAGCTCTTTATTTCTTTGGCTCAGAACTAACTTTATAAAGCAACAGAAAATAGAAGAAGAAAGAGGTAGTGAAAAGGGATTTGATTCCGTCTACGTCTTCTTGTGGTAACATAAGAAGAGAAAGTGAAGGCAATCTTAACAGTGAAAGCAGCTCAACTTTGACCCAATTAATTAAGAAACATGATCCAATCTTATCTTTGTGATGGCCCCTCTCAACAAAGACTTGAATTCCCCTTAGACTAACAGGAGAAAATTCGGAACAGAATCATCAGAATTTTCAGTCGTCTTTATAACACATTTAGGCTTGTGTTTTTCACAAGTTTTCTAACACCCCTTTCCCCACAAGGTGGTTTAAGAGGAAAGGGATTGAGGGGGGCACTCGCTGCGGACGCAGAAATTTTAGGGGCGCAAATCTGAAATAAATAATCTAACATTTATAATTATTTTGTAGTTTTTAAAATTTTATCTTTATTAGGATAAAGTAGAGGTTGTAGTTGGCAGTATGCTAGTTACTTACTATAATACTTATATAATAGTACTTACTGTAAATACAATCACACTGAAGAGGGTAGAACCACCACTGCTTTTCCCTGAAGGATAAACAATGTTCATTTACTCCCCGGAGGTGGACCCTCTTGGCCCCCAGTAAAAATTCTGAAGCTACGCCCCTGGAGATGAGTGTATTAATAGATCATGTAAAATAAATTAATATAAATGGTAGAAAATTCCACTAAAGATAATATTTGTATTTAACATAAATAATTTTTGCACTTCTTCTCAAAAATACTGACCAACATGAGAATAGACGATTTAAGCGATCCAGTATTATTTTTGTGCACAAGTCTATACTCTCAGAGACATTAAGTGTACATTTTTAGCTAGGTAGACATAGGTTTTTGAAGCTTCTAATGGGAGTATTTAGTTTCTGAGGGTTCAAATAAAAAAAAATAATTGACAATATGTAGCTTAATAAAGGCGTTCATCTTGGTGTATACTAAGTACACTTATCTAAAGTAGTCAATGACCTAGAAATAAAGAAACATGTTTTTGTAGCCTTACAACTGTCGTATTACCATACCTTTTTACAAAGTCCATTTCTGTGAGCAAGCCAAGGGATCAAGATCCATAAAGACTCTTGGCAGCACAATAGCTATATTTTGGGGAGTTTTGAATGTGTCCTTCATTTCCATACTATTACCTCTGAAGCATGGACGCTCCAAAGAGCGGATGAAGATTTGCTAGATGTTTTCCAGAGAAATTGCTTAAGGATTGTTCTAGGTATCCGGCTGACTGACCGTATTTCAAACAATAGGCTATACGAAAAATGTGGTTCAATACCGCTCTCTAGGGCTATAATGAAAGAAAGGTTGAGGTGGTTAGGGCACGTTGTACGGATGAAGGATGACAGATTGCCGAGGATTGTTCTTTTAGGCCAACCATCTAGGGCTAAACGGAAAGCAGGTCATCCCCGTCTGGGGTGGGAGGACGTCATAAAGAAAGATTTAAAGGAAATGGGAACTTCGTGGGCGGGTGTAAAAAGGGAGGCTTTGAATAGATTGGGGTGGAGGAGGATCGTGCGTAGCTGTGTTGGCCTCAGGCGGCTTGGTGCTGCGGTGAGTTGTTAGTAGTAGTAGTAGTATTTCCATACATTACGATATATTTTTTTCCACGAAGTCTTGCATATTTGGTTCAGAATTTTCAAGGGGAAGTGCCTTCCCTCCTCCGTATGTGCATGCTTCCAAGATACAGTCTTAGAAAATTTCAAATACCTGTATAGCACATATTGTTACCTCCAGACTTATCAAGTTCAAACTGTCAAAAATTTTAAGTCAAAATAGTGTCTCTCTCTTTGAATCTTTGTCCTGGTATTGAATAAAATAACCAGTAGCAGTAGCAATCGATGGTAGGTTACCTAACGTAAGTCAAATATTATAAATTTTACAAGAATTAATTTTTGCACTTTTTACATATTTGGCATAAGCAACAGCCAAAGATTCTCTTGAGGAGGGAGGAACTGCAGAGGAACCATGCATTTACTTAATATTCAGACACAAATTTCAAATATTTTATGTAGTGAAAGAAATTGACACGGCAACCTGGACTGCTCTCTTTGTGTCCAAGTTAGAGAAAAATAAAAACATAGTTTTTTATCCTGCACTGAAAAGTGAAAAAGAAGTAAACAAAATTAAAACAATTTGTTTACTGCTCCTTTTTACAAAATTTATTCACATTCTGCAAGCTTCCATCATTTTATTACTGTGCAGCCTCTGAAAGAGAAAGGAAAATCGTTATTATTTCTTTTAATGAGAAGTGATCAAGTATTAGCCTATTTAAAGTAGGCAATGACTTAAAAGTAGCCCATGTTGTTTCTGAAAGAATGAACAGAGCCAAAGATACCATTATGACAAAAGGCACATTTTTTTTTTCCAAAGAAGACTGTCTTTTTTGGATAATTACTTTGGTAATTATCCAAAAAATCAGACACTGACTTAGTAGATATAGTATCAGTATGGCAAGATAGAATGGATCAGCACTTAATCTAAGCCTACAAAGAAATCCCAAAACTGATTAAAGAAGGGTTTCTTAAATTTAGTATTATTTTCTCAAGGTAAAGCTTTTGATAAAGTAGTCCACCCATTCCTTTACCATAAAACATCAGACTTAGCATGCATGTCCTTAGTGGTGTTCCAGAGGGTACCATTTTTAGACTAGCGCTATTTAATTTTCAAATTAATGGCTACCCAAGAACTATTCAGAACTAGCCTCCTGTTGTCGTGCAGTGGGTTTGACCTTAGCTTCGTAATACGGGACTCAGAGATCAAACTTTGCTGTAGCAACACACTGCAGGGTCAATGCTGGGACCTTGGTAGTCAAGAAGCGTCGTTAATCTGATTACAACTACTTCTATTAAGTAATAGCTAACCATGTTTGCTGTCAATTAAATTTATTTGGGTCAACTCCACTAGTTTCTAATTTTTCCATCATTGGTTATCTTAGTAGCCCATAACCCAGATTCTAAAATACAATTCTAACCCTTCGGAATGTAAAGGCTGACATCTGGGTGGAAATAAACCTTCTGATTATTATCATACTTTTGTAAAAGATCAGAAAGTACAATTCTGAACATGCAGGACACAGACTTACAACAAGAAGTTGCAGAGTAAAATCAACAAAGATTGGTCATCAGCCAATTCATCAACCATTGCTGATGATTCCTGCAAGAATTCTGATACCCAGAATAACGTTTTATCTACTTATATTTTCACAGACTTTATTCCAAGCCCTAGCCCCCAGGCCCTGCAACTAAAATTATGATGGTGCCTTTTTTTACTATAAAAGTTGTTTCAATGGTTTTATGTAAACTTAACCCATAAGTTGCCAACTTTTTGTTGGTGTAGGCAGATACAGTTTCTTCAATGAGTTGGTCCATAGAACAGAACAAGTTGAAGAAGGAACTCTAACAAAATCTTATGGAATTGGCTTTCAATTGAAGTTTCCTTGAGCAAGTCTGTGTCATACCTTGTATGCTTAGACTTGTGCTTTCTGATCTTTTACAAAGATATGGTAATAATGAGAAGGTTTATTTTCGCCCAGACGGCAGCCTTTATATTTTTAAGGATTGGAATTACATTTTAGAATCTGGGCAAAGTAGAATCTATTCTTGAGCTTATAAAAAAAAAAAAAAAAATTGTGTTTGTCTTTTTGAATGCATTCATTGACACAACGTTAGTGTTCATTCAGGCATTTTCATATTCATTTCTTTATTTCAAGTCTTATTTCCTTAGAATTTCTTTTTTCAGCAGAACACGACATTGAGGTCCAACAATGTTTTCTATCTGAATATATATATATATATATATATATATATATATATATATATATATATATATATATATATATATATATATATATATATATAAATTGAGATGACAAATGGGTCTTATCAAACTACTGCTACTACCACTAACAACCAACTGCAGCACTAAGCCACCTGAGGCCCACACAGCTACACACGCTCCTTCTCCACACCAGTCGATTCAACACTTCACTTTTACCCCCTTCCACCAAGTTCCAATCTCCTTTGAATCTTTTCTTATCCCCTTTTCCCACCCCATTCAGGACCTGCTCTTTGTCCAAGTTCTATTCAAGAAAAAAAAGGAAGATAACCAAAGTGTACAATATACAGTTCAATTTTTACACTGATTTGTATAATTGTTTTCAGTTAGTAAAATAGTATCATCCAGTATTCACCATTATGCTAATTTTAAGGGGGTTTAGAGCAGCATTCGCTTTGCCATGTCCAATGATTATCTCTGCTTCTTCGTTTGTTTACAAATCTTCTTCTTTTACACAGCTTGTTTCAAACTGCTACAGACTTTTGAAAAAGACATGACATCCGTATTCCTTTTATGATTAATTTTTTTCAAATGGAAATGAGAACTAAACTTGAAAACTTTAAATTAGAACAATTTAACAAAATTTTCATTTGAAACCTGGATTAAGCCTCAATAAGGCACCAAGTAAATACTAAATTTTTCAACAAACATGGGGCAAATACATATTCCTTTATATGCCCCTCCCCTTCCTTCTTTGGACTGCTCCAGACTAAAACTCCTGCATATGTGCCTGTACTGTACTATTCTGAGATATGAAATTGATGCTAAAGATGTAACTTTAGTCAATGTTCAATAGGTTCCTGTTTTGGGATTGCCAGGTAGTTGATACTTACTAACAGGTTTACCATCCTTCCATGGAGTGACTTTCAAAAGTGATTCTTCTCTTTTAAGAGCTTCATTTCTTAATTCAGGTTTCAGTGCTCTTCTCACTAGCCTTGCAGCAATGGAAGAATATTGCAGATAACTAAAAGAAAAGAAATTGTTTATGAATGGACCACAGGTCTTAATCATTGAGGGAAGAACCATTAAGTTTCCCACAGCAATCAAGCATCCACCCTCTCCCCCAGTATGTAGATGTGAATTTATAAATGCATTGTTGAATGAACATGTGATGGGGCTTATTCAATTGGAAATGGAAAGTTATAGTGCTTTTTTGGGAAGGGGCAAGAGTGATTAGAGGTGAACCATCCTCTTTTCTGTGTCATTTTCTGCAACTTAACCCCATGTTATTGCATGATGCTGGATGTAAATTTTGAGATGGTCATACTCTGGAAACAACAGACACAGATGAGTAAATTGAAAGATACTATATGTCCCCAATTTTTTCAAATCAACTGCGATATCTTAGGACTAGCTTGGAGAACATTAGAGAGGTCGATAAAAAAGACACTATGTGTATCCATGTCATCAAAATACCATATTTTCAACATCTTGGGAAAGGAGTTAAAACTTTTAGGTACAATTGTGGAAGCAAGGGAGAGGGTGCAACAAGGGCACATTCTGTGTTGGGGAAGGGGCTCAACAATTTCTGTCTCTTATGCATTATATTGTTTTTGCATTATAAGCTCCTATCAGACTTATAATTTATGCACAGTTACATAGTAAGAAGTCAAGATACTGAGCATTGTCAGGTTATCAAAACATCACATCTGTAACATCCCAGAAATGGCTTGGGATATCAAGTCAAAACTTTCAAAGAGAATGGGGGTTTGGCAAGTGGATGTTTGATTATGACTTAAAGAAGTGAGTGTAGCTACATCAAATGACACAAATGGCATCCAGGTTGTCAATATACCATGTCTGCAATATATCTAGACTGGCTTAGGGGAGGGAGTTGAGCCTTCCAGGTAGCAAAGGAGAAGAAAAAGGGAAGGGCAGAAAGAGTTCAAATTTTGTATCTGGAGAGGGGGTAAATATTTTCTGATCTTTTTCTCTGGTCAGCCTAAACGTTTTGTGCTATAAGCTGATGTGGGACTTGAGATTCTATTCACAGTTAGACAGCAAGGTAAATCAAAATACCCTAAGTGTTGCCAGGCCACCAAATAGCAAATCTTGGGAACAGTTTGGGAGATCAAGTTGAAATTTTAGGGGAGTTTTTTTTTTTCAGGTTACTGACCATGTGGATCTTGGATTTTAACTCAAAGAAGGGCAAAACATATTTTCTCACATATCTGCCCAAGAGCTTAGGCAGTTTAAGCCCCAGTGGCAATATGCTAGAATCAATTCATAGTAAAGCAGCAATGAAAACTAGAAGACACAGTATCTACCCATGTTTTCAATGTATTGCCATATCTTATCTTATTAAACAAACAATGATGTATATATGCATATTTATTCATTTGTCTGTAAATTGTTTCACAAAACAGCACTAGGCCTTATAATGTTTTCTCAAAACAGCACTATGATTTTTCAAAAAATTGGAGTACCACTAGTTTCCAGTGTTAAAAACGATCTAAGGTCGAGACTCTGGAAAGATTTGTTTAGGGCCTTAATTTTGGAAAAAAAAATCATATGAATGATATCACAAATACTCAGAATAATTATAAATAGTTTCTGAGACCATACTGGCTGATCATGACAAAACATAAAATCGTGAAGATAGGAAGAAAACGAGGACAATTAACAGCCAGTGAAAAAATATGCAAATATTTCAGTCAAGACCTCCACTTGACCATCCTCAGTGCAGAATACAACTAATAAAAATATAAAAAAACAAACCTTAAAATAAAAAAACAAAACTAAAATTGGACGACCCTTTCTCAGTAATGGTGAAAGGGTAACTGAATAAAAAACACAAGTCTAAATGCCATTTCACAATTTCATTTTATGTAAACCACTCTTACAGGCTAATCGCTTTCCAGGTTGATTATTATCAGAGATTCTATTTGATTGCACAACATAATTTTGTGGATGCACGTAAAAACGATCAGAATTAATAATTTCATTATAAATAGGACTTAGAAAAGTTTCTCCATTGAGAGCTACCTTCTGGTGAATGTGCTTTTTTATTTCAACTGCCTCCCTGAAAACTTGTGTGAGACCTTTAACGGGGGCAACAATGGAGGTTTCGTCAAACAAAAAGAAATGGTGTGGACTCTCATACACATGTTGTGCCAAGGTGGAATCAAAAACTTCAGGCCTTTGGCATAACCTCATGGCCTTGTCCATTGAGGACCTGTGTTACGATAACCTCTCTCTTAATTGCTGTTGGGTTCTACCAACATAAAAACAGCCACAAGAACAGGGAATTCTATAAACACCACTACCCTGAATGGGGCTGGTTTTGTCTTTGTCGCTGTTGAAAAAGCTCTGTATTGTATTTGAATTTTAAAGGTGACATTAAGGTTATGTATTTTAAGGATTCTTTTCAGTTTGTCACTCCATTTTTGAATGTAGGGTAAAACAGTGAAAAGTTTCTTATCATCCACCAATGGGACGGTATCTGTTGGGGCTTGTGGACCTGATGCACTCCCCTCTGCCTTTTTTCGTCTTCTGTCTATAATGGTCTCAAGTATTTTTATGGGGTAGCAATTTTTCAGTTTTTTCACTGGCTGTTAATTGTCCACGTTTTCTTCCTTTCTTCGCGAATTTATGGAATAATTATAATAAATTTTCCTGAAGATGAGTGTCTCTGATAAATATTTTACAAACCCCATTACAAATTAATTTGAATGTTGAATGTATAGAATAATTTCTCAGTATAAATATGCAAAAACATTAGCTGAATAAAACAAAATTAACATTATTTTGCATAAGAAATAAACCAAAATATATCTTTTCACAGTACTTATCTGTTGTTTGGCCAAAGAAAAGCCTTCAAAGCCTACAAGTTGAAGTCTATCCAATGCCATAAATGTTTAATGCTAGGACATATAGCTAAATTTTGCTCATCAAATACTATAGCCTGTGCAAAGTGTAATAACCAACATAATGAGTATGGTACCTGCCCCAAAGAAGATCCCAAATGTATTAACTGCAAAGGCCCTCATAGATTGGATAATAAGTCTAAATGTCCATTGTACATACAAAAAGCTGTTGCTCTAATAATCGCCGAAGAAAGGTCAATACCTTATGCTATAAGGCTAGAGCAATACAAAGTCAAGTCTCAAACACACATAATAGATCAGAACCTTTGGTGCCTATTTCCATTGGTGTCAATCAATTGAGTACCCCTCGAGCAGCCAGCACTCCCCATTGCCCCATTCACCAAGCCATGAGGAAAAAATCAAACCCCAGAAAAGCGTATATCTCCCCTTTGCATCAATGAGAACGATTATCTCCAATTAATACTCCCATTGAGGAAAGAATATAGGCGAGAAGTGTCAACCCAATCCCCTAACAGTGAAAACATCCCATCTGATATGTGCCTCTTTAGGCTCAACATGTTAGCCATCAAAAAAGTCACCCTGACACCCCAGCAGAAGTTGGATATTGCCAGTGAGATAGCTTCAACCTATCTATCAAAAGAAATACTTGCCCAGGTCAAAGCTTGCTTCACCCAAATTATGAATAAGTACCAGCCATCCTGTTCAGCTCAGATAAAAAAAAACTGGCCATTGACAGGGGACTGTCAGCCCAAATAACTGTTCCCCTGTCTTCGTCCATTGTTTATCCCAATAATTTATAAACTTCAATCAATACTTTTTTCAGTTCAAATAATTCACAACACAACTTAAGTAAGGATAAAGTATTACTAAATATTCATAGCAGAGAACCAAAAGAGTTCCACTTTTGAACCTTGCAAGTAGGAACTTAGTGATATTGGTGATTCCCATATTGAAGATGAAGACAGACTATTTGTGCTTTACAGTAACATGAATTGCATTACCACAAAAATGGATGATATAAAAGCTGTAGTGTCAGCAAGACCTGAAGTGAGTGTGTTTGCCTTCCCTGCAGTTAAACCAAAGTATACTTCAGTGCCACTGACTGATGTACAAATCCAGATCACCATTCAGAATAATTTCAAACCTGTTGAAACTGGAAGGAAGAAAAATTTTCCTGTACATCAAATCATCACTGAAGGTAGGAGACCTTAATCTTGGTTCTCAGTATGAGCTGTGGGTAGAGCAGGTCTGGATAAAAATTTATCTAAAGGGTCACCCCTTAAATATAGGTTGTATTTATAGAAGCCCAAGCTCTCCCTGTCAGAAAGATTCCCACCTTACAATTGTGAATTCTATAAGTTCAGTGATGAGTTGTCCTTGCCATAATATAGTAATTGTCAGAGACTTCAACTTGCCTCAGATTCAATGGGTTAGTTGTTATGCTGCTACAAGAGATAACAATGACCAGAGTGGTCCACTCCTTGAGTGCCTACAAGAACATTCATTGTATCAGACAATCGATTTCCTGACTAAGTACAGAGAGGGCCAGAACCCATCTCTCCTGGATCTCCTATTTGTCAAAGATGAGGAGGCAATCCAAAGTATAGACCCAGAGCCACATTTTGGCGCAAGCTACCATATAACCATAACTTGTCAACTAAAGATGTACCCACAGACGAACAATTTTAGAAAGTATGTGTATACAAACTATAACAAGGTCAGGCAAGATTTAGCTAACCAAGATTGGCCTGTTTTTAAAAAGAATAATGTAGAGGGAACTTGGCTTGAGATGAAAATGGTCCTCAGTGAGACAACTGCAAAACACACAACAACCACTTGAAAACAAAGACCAAGAACACTCCCTTCCATCACATGAAGTCCAAAGAAAAGCAGTCCAAAAGAAAAAGAAGTTCTAGAGAAGGTACAAGGACATCCCAATGCAGGCAAATCATGACAAATTCAAACAAATACAAAACGAAATCTGCTACCTTACAAAAGAAGTTACTATGCTCACTTGCCACAGATGCCAGAATATGATATGCAGAAACCAATGCAAATTATTACTGTCCAGACTTTGGATGTGGAATCATGGCTCAAAAGTTTGAACCCAAATAAGTCAGTTGGTCCTGATGGGGTTCACCCTTGGACTTTGAAAGAGGCTCCTGCAGAGCTTGCCCTCCCCCTAGCAAAACTGTTCCAGAAGTCTATTGATACCAAACAAGTCCCTCAAGATTGGCAAAATGCAAATAATACACCTGTTCACAAGGGTGAAAGCAGGATCTGTACTGCCAATTACCAACCCATTCACCTTGACAGTCAGTAAAATCTTTGAAGGAATTGTGAATACTGCTGTTACGACGCACCTGATTGACAACAAACTACTTACTGATAGCCAACATGGATTCAGAGCTGGTGCATATGAATATTGATGCATATGAATATGTCACCAAAACTGCTAGACCTGGTTATCCCTGCTGATATGATCCTATTAGACTTTGCAAAGGCTTTTGACAAAGTTTGCCATCATTGTTAAAAGGCAAAACTCTTAGCTACCAGGATACATGTGGAGGTTGTTGAATGGGTGATGCAGTTCCTCTCAGGAAGAAAGCAGACAGTTAAAGTGTTTGGGGATAAGGGGCAAGAATTCCTCTCAGAGGTTACTGGAGTTGATAGTGGTGTGCCCCAGGGAACAATCTTGGGCCCAACACTTTTCAATATTTTCATTAATGATGCTCCACAGGCTGTAAGAAATAAGATGAGCATTTATGCCGACAATTTAAAGCTTATTGGGCCCACATAGTCAACAGCAACAAGAGCCACTATACAGGACTACCTGGATTCACTTTACCCTTGGGCCTGCCAATGGAAGCTTGAATTTAACATTCAGAAATGCAAGACAGTACATTTTGGGAAAAAGAATGAGAAGTGGCAGTGCCATATGAGTGGAGAGGATGACTCTAGGCAATTGATTGGTTCTTCAGCAGCTGAAAGAGATTTGGGAATAGTTGTCAATGAAGAATTAAAATTCCACAAACAAACAAAAACAAGATGCTTTGGCAGAGATTGCCAAAGCATCTCAGACCCTTGGAATTAATTAAGAATACAGTACATAGCAGATCATCCAAAGTCATGACAAAGCTGTAGAAGGGTCTTGTGCAACCATTGCTGGAATTTGGGACGTGTGTTACCATGCCCCTGAACAAGGGTGACCAACAAAAAATAGTCTGGTCAAAGACTGCAAGAGCCTTGACTATCCATCTTGCCAAAAACAAACTACACCTCCCAACACTTGTCTACAGACAATGGAGGGGTGATGTCATCATGGCTTACAAGCTACTGAATGCTGATTCCTCTTCTCAGAAGCCTTTCCAACTTGAAAAATCATCCAGGACAAGAGGGCATAGTAAAAAGCTGCTTTGGAAGAGAGCTCACAGCAGGTTTCACAACCACTATTTCTCCAATAGAGTGGTGGCCCCCTGGAACAGTCTTCCCAATGCAGATGTCACCACTTCCTCTGTCAATGCATTCCAGATTGCCATTGATAAGAATTGGTCCACCCATGGAAAACAGAGTGGGATGCCACCAAACCAATGGCTCCCCATCATCACTGACCAGCAACTCTACAGGATTTTTTTCTTATTTTGTTGGACAATGCAATTTAAGGTAATTATCTGTTAGTAGACACTTGGAAATTTAGATCTACAGGTACAGGATTGAAACAACTGAGATGCTTGGGAGATAGATAGGACATATATAATTTGGATTGTATATTTGCAAAAAAAAGTAAACCATTGTTGAAAATCCTAAATAGTAAGCTTACAGCCCCCACTGGTAAATTCTCTGATTAACTCACTAATGTAATAGCTACATACCTTGGAATCAGATTTTCATTCTGAATCCAAATATAGAATAGAATATGATTTATTGGCTAAAATAGCACAAAAGCTAGCATAAGCACGTCAGAATTACCATAACAAAACAAATGTTATGTGATAAACATAACACAAAAAATTGAATCAATAATAAAACAGATGTCAGGGGAAAAGTTATATCAATTATTAAAATAGGAAACAAAATAGGGGACAAAAGAGTTTTTGTATCTCATGGTCAACATTTGGGGATACAGGTCCAGTTGGGTATTTGGAGCTCTAAGAGCATTGAGCCTTGTATTAGGAAGGGTTGGGGGATTTTCTTTAAAGGGAGGGAGAAAACTTTGATGATAGTCAGAATTAAGGCACTTGAGACCAAAGTTCATGGTAAGGATGTGACGTCGTGATTCCAATGTACTATGTTCAAGTCTAGCCAAACCTTCATTGTATATAGTATAGGCCGTCCCCAGAATAATTTTTACTGCTCTTTTTTGAATACTTTCAATTTTAGAACATTGGTCTTTGGTCAACCCAGGGTGCCAGACAGGGCAAGCATATTCCAGACAGGGTCTTATATAAGAACAATAAATTATTTTCAGGTTTTGGATTGATATGGAGAAACGTTTGAGAAGAGAGAAAGATTTAAGGAGAAAACAACCAGACTTAAATAAGTGGGAAATGTGAGAGTTCCATTTAAGGTTGTTGTCCAACTGCACACCGAGCAGTTTAACAGTATTTAAATTTGGTATGTAAAGGTAATTATTGATAGGGGTTTATTTTTAAAAAAAGAAAATAACATGAAACTGATTTTAGATATGCGGAAGTTGAGTTTAACATTGTCAAGATCATTCCTTAAATTGTTAATTAGTGAATCTAGTCTAACATTCAAAGTATTAGATGTTTGACAAAGGTTCAGTAATGTCAAATCATCTGCAAATTTAAAAGAGTTGTCAAAACTTGGTAAAACATTATTAAAAACTATTAAAAAAGCTAAAGGACCTAACTTAGTCCCTTGAGGTGCTCCACAGGAAATCTAGGAAAAACCTGATGAATCCCCGTTAGGGAGGACTACACATTGCTCACGGCCAGACAAAAAACTAGCTAACATACATAAAACAAAATCTCTTGCACCTAAGGCCCATGCATTATCTATAACTGTCTGATGATCCAAATTGTCAAAGGCTTTGCGAATATCAGCAAAAACAGCCTCAACTTAGGAACTATTCAACTTAAGCTGTTTGAAAATAGTGTCAAGTATACAAATTAAGCAATGCGTGTTGCTATGATTCGGCCTTAGGCCAAACTGATTTGGGTTGATTTTATCATGAATATTGTCAAAAAGGAAATTGTAAATAAAACTCTCAAAGATCTTAGAGAAAATGGAGTTTTTTGATATTGGTCTTAAGTCAGAGGGAACTTTTGGGGTGTTAGTTTTCGGTTTTGATGATATAATAGCTTGTTTAAAACACTAGAAACATACCATCTATAAAACATTGGTTAAAAATTGCAGTTAGATTTACACTTAAATACTGAACATGTTCCACAATCAATTTGTTAGGGATATCACCTGGGTATGCTGACCTTTTTGTGTCAGGAGTTTTGAGTTTAAGTTGAGTTAATGAATTTCGATCACAGGAATGTCACTCACTGCACTGTTGGCTGGCATATGCTGGAGTGGTGGGTGAATTTTACAAATTGAAGCAAAATGATCATTTATGACATCCGCACCCACTGGGTCACCATTACTGTGGAATTTCTGTGGAATGGGACACTTTTGTGGAATTTCTTAGGGTCCGAATACAATAACTTATTGAGCACGTGCGCACCATGCTCCTTTCTTGCTTTACGGATTTCGCTAACAACGATGTTTCTAAGCTTTTGAGATTCTTGGAAAAATCCTTCCTTAAAGAGTTTATCTCGTTCATTTATTAGGCACAAAATTTTCTATTTATCCACGGTTTGCAGTTAGATTTGCGAGTAACATTTTTCACTGGAAAGGTGTCACAATATAACTGGAAATGTTTCGTTGAAAACTTAGAAGCCATTTCATTACCACTGGTAAGACATAGGATATTGGCTCAAGATTTGGAACTAAGTTTTAATTTGAAATGGGCAACCTTCTCGTCAGTAATGAGTCTATAAGAGTAACTGATAAATTGCTTAGGGGGAAAGGGAGATAAGGGGGTCCAAAAGATGCATAGATGGTCACTTGCTCCTAATGGAGGGGCCACTTTGGGGACACAGTAGTAATCTTCAATGTTGGTAAAAATTAAGTCTAGGGTTTTATCACCGCGAGTAGGCGACTTGACCACTTGATCAAGGCTAAGAGCAGAGCTAAGCCACTTTTGGTCTAGCTCATTAAAATCACCACACAATGTAATTGCAGCATAAGGATACTTGCAGCGAATTCTTTCAGCATAAAGTTGCAGATATGCCATCAGCTCCTTCTTAAATCCACTACTAGGAGGGTAATAAATAATACAAAAAATCATGCAAGATACTTCTTTTGGGAGGTTTTTGGGTCTGGTCAATAGCCATAGAACTTCAGTTTTGGAGTTGTTCACTATTTCGTAAAATTAAATAACCCGATTAGTACGGTTAGACCCACAAAAAAAAGCTACTCCTCCACCATGAGATAGAGGGATACCATCTTTGTCTATCCTGGGCTTAAAATGGGAAACATAATTTGGAATGGAACAAAAGTCTTCAGTTGCAGACCATGTTTCGATAAGGCAAGCAATATCTATCTGGTTTTTATCAAGATTAATTTGAAATTCATCCATTTTATTTACCAGTGACCTTACATTCGCTAGAAGGATTCTGGGAAAGGTGTAGGAGGAGCAGCAATGTATTAAACCAGGGTTTCTTTATTTGTTATTGTAGACTTGTTGTAAGTTCTTGGGTTCATTTGATGTAAATAACGGGACTGAGGAGATGGACTGATTTGGCAATTTAAATGGGAGGGAGCTGGAACGTAACATGGAGGTCTTCTGATTGGGTTTGTTCAGTGCTTTTGATAATTCGGATTTCTGTCGTTTTTGAGGGCTGGTGGGAACAGTGGCCCGGAGTGGCGAGCTTTGTCTTTTGGCTGCTCAATATTCATAGTGATAATACACGGGAGAGAGTTTGACAGTTGATGATAACTCTATCTGGTATTATTAAAAAGTTTTTTGAATGTGCCATAGCCATGATTCAAATGAATCCGGTCACAACCAAAACAACGACCACTTCCAAACTTAAAACACTTCCAAACTTCTTTGGTATTCTGTAAAAATAGAGATAGGTTTTTGGACTGCCCCTATTTACAACAGCGTGACACAATGTGAGTAGTTGTCTTCATACATGAGTGTAGTTGTCATAATTTGTCATCATAAATTCAAAATGTGGTCTCTGTTTTGAAAAGAAATGTGGTCTGCCTGGATACCATGGAAAGGAAAAGAGCTAAAAGACTATCAGATATAGTTATGCTTGCTTGAGAGATCCAGTAGGAGTAAGTTTTGATGATGTTGTAAGTGGCAGGATATTGCTGTAAGCCAAGAACTCAGTAGAACCAATGCCATCAAACGTTGGCATCCAATCTTCTCTAAGACAGATACTATTGATGGGTAAAAGTATATGCTTTTGTTGAAGCTTATAAAGCTGTGTTGACGTTATTGCATGGCTCTGCTGGTGCAGAGGGGTTTTTGCTCAGAGAGATACTTCTTCTGTTGGACAGAGCCTCCATGTCAGAAAGAGACCAGAATACAAAGCTGTGTTGGATTGATAAATTGAACACATATGGAGGCAAACCCAAAAGGTTTCCTATTCCCAAAGAATTGTTGACTTTGGCTAGGTTGGCATGGTAAAAATGCCATGACTATTTGGAGAGCAAGGTAAAAGAAAAAGCTAGATAAACTTGAGGAATCATTGTAAGAAAAGTGGGCCTCTGAAAAACAAAACAAACAATTGTTGATGCCCTCTTGAAAGAGGCCACCAATTTCTTATGGAGAGCAGTGGCCTCAAAGGATTACATGGACATCACCTTGGCAAATTCCCTACTAGATAATGACATGAAAACTCAAGAAGACAAAAAAAAAACTGATGAAAGAGCAGGCTGAAATGGACATACAAAAGAAGAATTCAGACCTCATAAGCAAATTCATCAATCTCTCAAAAGAAGTCAAGGAAGTGAATGGGCCCCTCTCCAGAAGGTCAGTGATGATATTGTAAGTTTCAAGTAAGGCCTCAACTGGCTTTCTGGGAAGAAAGCCATGCTTGTCTGGTGACAGTATACTGTTGGACAGAAGATGTGTTAGAATTTCAGCATTCACAATGCATTCCTGGTTTTTGCTACAGCTGAGGTTAAGCTGATTGGCTGATAATTCTCTGCATTTGTCTTGTCACCTTTCTTGAATATTGGTGTAATGTAAGAGCTCTTCCAATCTGAAGGCACAGTCTTTGAGTTGAGGGACTTCCAAAATTATTGACATAATGAAGTTGATATCTCATTAGCCAGTTCTTTTAGGAGCCTTGGGTGAATGTTATCCTGCCCTTCTGACTTATTAACATCTAGCACTTTAAGTTGCTTTGTGACAGACCCCAGAGTAATCATGATAGGTAGCATAAGGTTTGGTACACTGTATGCTGGACTATTGGGGAGAGGACTGTCAGGTTCATTAGTAAACATTGATGCAAATTATTTGTTGAATAATTCTGCAATTTCTCATAGGTCAATAGTTTCTGTGCCAATCAGATTCCTTCAGATGTTTGATATAGTTTGAACCATTAGAATACAAGTCCATTCAAACAAATTAATACTGGTATGGTTCATTTTATGAAGCTATAGGAAATCATCTATCCTTGAATGTTACAACAATATGACCAACCCCTACCAACCATGCTATAGGCCAATGTTACTCTATCCTTGAACAGCACCAGACAATGACCCATCTAAACCCACCCAACATATAGGCTAATTTTGTGTTGTTATTAGCTCCCAGTGTTTACAACAGTTAATAGACACTTTGGCCACAAGCAAAGTCTCCACTGTTTTGTTGCTTCTTCCTGAACTGCAATGGTGTAACCAAGAGCTCAGTACAACTGGATTTGTGGAAAAGCTATATTGTCTAAAGAGGGTCTCAAATATATCATGCTTCAATTTTCAAAATACCATGCTCCCAAATAGGCAATTTTAGGTACTTTGGGGGGAGCTAAGGGACTTTAGCCAAAACAGGGAATTTTAGGGACTAATTCCAAGCCCTGGATTTAGGAGGAAATTCTGATTATAAAGGTATATTTATTTCTTACCATCCCTACTAAGAAAACTTACCATCTCTACCTTGAACAAGAAGAACAACCACATTTTAGCATGGGTAGCATTGATATATCGTTTTTTTTTACTGCTAACAGGGCATGGAAACATCAGACTTCTTAAGGCCTTGTTTAAAAGCTAATATTTATATAAGATACCTTTTAGCAACCCATTAAGGGCTCAAAATGACACTTGCCTTAGAAGCAATTATTGAATTTAAAAAGAGCATCAAGTGATGCATTCACTTTCTTCCTTGCTAAATTATAGCAATATGAGAAAGAGCATAAAATAAGAAATCCAATCATACCCTAACTCAATAACACCTTCCCATGTTATATTTAGACCCTTAATTTATACCTGAAGGTTTTATTCACTTAACTCTAACTAACTGTTTTCAAGAAACCCAGAAGTCACTCAAATAGCATAGAACTTGGTAAAATTCTACTTTAGCTACTTTTGACTATCTTGGAATGGGATTAGGTTAGGAAAATGAAACTTTCAGGGATAAGTCTACAGGCCAAAGTATGTCCCAAGAAGGTATTTTGAAGTAGCCTACCTACTTCTAGTCCTTCTCTCTCCAGAGGGTCCTGAAATTTGCCTACATGACAGGTCTATACCCATTGAAACTGATAAAACAATTTTACCTTAATTTTCAGTTATCAGTTTCTTTTTCTCTGGCTTTAGCTCTGAAAATGTAATTTCAGTTATTTGAGCAGAATTTTAAGCCATATGAATGTTTTATCTCCAAAATTTAGGAATTTTATTTGCATAGCCTATCTTTAAAACCTTATAGGCCTAAATTGGGATTGAGTAAAGTAGCCTAGTGAAGCTGAAAACAATTTTGTTGTACTTCATTTAAGCAGAAGACCTATTCTGCAAGGTTTCACTTCTATAACTCACAGATTTTTAAGGGTCATCAAAAGTCAGGACCCTCTAGAGGAAGAAGGAGTGGAGGTAGGTACTTCAAAATACCTTCCTGGGACATAGGCCTACTTTAGCCTGTAGACCCATCCCTGAAAGTTTCATTTTGTTAAACAAACCCCTTTCTAAGATAGTCAAAAGTAGCTAAAGTAAAACTTTACCAATGAGTAGGCTAATGTAATGGTAGGACTAGCTTAGCCTACTTTTATTTTATTGACATATTTCCTTTAGAAGTAGTCATGTACTACATGATTACCCAGAAATTTATGAATAACTTTCGAAGATAGCAAAGAACGACAGTAGCCTAAAATATATTTTTACAATAGTAGTCTAAGATCAGTAAACTGGTTGGATGTTCTTCAATAGATATCTAGGCTATGATTAACATTTAATTTGTGCTTTAAGCAAATTTAGCTGCAGAGTCCAAAAATAGCCTGGATATTAACTTGTGAAGGATAAACAGCTTACTTTAAACCAGCTTGTCTCCAAAGGGTCATTTCCTTGATCTTATAAAAATGGGAAAATCAACAGAAGGCTTGTGAAAAATTATAACCGTTTTCGTAATGATTTCAGAAAGAGCCACCTATGAATTGACATTGCTAGGCTATCTATCGGCTAGCTACATAGAACGAATAATTTAAATTGGCCTTCTATAAACTTTCTATAATGTAAATAGACCTTTCTAAGATGCAATCGGGATTGACCCGATAGAGCCACGTTCTTATAATAAAGACCTGAGATATACATTTTGTGGATATAAGGAAACGGTAAAACACCTCTTATTTGAATGTACTGGATCAGAAGGGGGAGGTAGGATATTAGGCAGTTCATTAGAGAACAAAGAATGCGACAGAGTGCATACTGAGTGAAGCAGACTTGGACAGTGACTATGCAAGTTGACATGCAAGTTTTAAAGGATATTAATTGGATAAATTCTATATAAACCAAGGGATTTAGTGACTATAGTATAAGAAGCCTTCTGAGTCCTTGCAGGAACAGAGGAGGAGTCTTCCACTCCATTTCTATTCCGTACAATTGGCATTGACTGTGCTGTGATCTTTGAAAAAATGAGGAAATTGGAATAAAATTTGGATTATGTGTTATATAGTTATGGACTAGGTGGTTCCACTGGTGGTTTTGGGCATGCATGGTTATAGAAGAAGTAAGTTAAAATGCGAGTTTTAACCTAATTTTAAAATGAGGTTTTATTTTATTTCTATCATATATATATATATATGTATATATATATATATATATATATATATATATATATATATATATATATATATATATATATATATATATATATATATATATATATATATATATATATATATATATATATATATATATATATATATATATATATATATATATATATATATATATATATATATATATATATATATATATATATATATATATATATATATATATATATATATATATATATATATATATATATATATATATATATATATATATATATATATATATATATATATATATATATATATATATATATATATATATATATATATATATATTCCCTGCTATTACTACTACTGCTAACTCACTCCAGTACCAAGCCACTTGAGGTTAAAACAGCTGCGCTAGCTCTTCATCTATTTTAATCTGTTTCAGGGCTCCCTCTACACCCTCGCATGAAGTTGCCATTTTCGTTGAATCTTTTCTTACGACATCCTTCCACCTCATTCATGAAGGACCTGCTTTTTTTTTTGGCCGTAGATGGTTGGCCGACAAGGACAAGCTTGACAATCTGTCATCCCTCATCCACAGAACGTGTCTCAGCCATCTCAACCTTTTTCTCATTATATAACTAGAATGTGGGATTGAACCACATTTTTCGTGCAGCTTACTCTTTGAGATGCGGTCAGTTTGTTGGGTGCCCAAGAGAATCGGTAGGTAATTTCTCTGGAAAACATCTAGAAAATCCTCCTCCGATTTTTGGGGCACCCACGCTTCAGAACCATACTTGGTCATTGTAGCTTGCAATTAGAGTACACATATCTAGACAGTACGTTCATATCCTATCTAAACCATTAAACAAAGCCGGACCGCGATGCAGCTCCTCCGGAGAAAATTTAAACCAAGAAAAAAATAAGCAACATTAGATCTTTTCATGGGTAGCACACGTGTGGCATTGGTATTCACAGCCTGGAGGACAGAAAAAGAAATAAGATGAATTGTGAGTGCCTAGGGGATACGGAAGAATGCAATTTGTTGAAGAGATAAACAACAAAAGGAAAATAATTGGCCAGGCTGTAATAATAAAAAAGGTGAAAATAAGATAGGTTTGAGAATGGAAAACAAAAAATGAATTTATAAGGATAATCAAGGTAAAAATGAGTTTTGTTTGAACAATGCCATAACGTGATGATGTTTGATTAGGATGCTTGGCGCTTCGCATTGACATTTCAGCTCCATAGTTTTATCAATTTTTTCTCAAAGGGAAATTATGTGGTCGGCATGAATGCAGACCCGTCGCTAAATAAAATTTAATCTCTTCATTTTTTCACATACGTTTATTGATATTGGTGTGATTTTTATTTTCTGTATTGCTAAAAAGCTCATTAAGGAGATAATCAAATACTGGTTTGAAAAAATTTTGCCTCTTTGCTGGAAAAAGGAGATAATCAAATATTTAAACTACTAAAACTAAAATAATTAGTTGCTAGTTTATTTTCATTGGTTGAGATTTCTGTTGATTTCAAGATTCTTAAATTTCACTTCGTGATATGTAAGTGTGCGCAAAAAATATCGAATAAATTGTTCAAGGGGAAAGTCATCGCAGCCAACTTCCAGTTTCAGGTCTTTACACTCATGCCAAATTTGATGGATTAGTCCAGGCTCCCAACAAGAATTTCTGTAATGTTTGAGAAATATAGAGTCACAATCTTGCAGAAACGAAACAACGCCTGGCGAAGGAGTCGTATCTACACATATCCACAGGCGAATAAGACAAAGATAAACAAAAGCAGAAAGCGGCATTATAAATTCTGTTAGCTACCGCTCAAAGCCTAAGCAAGGACAATTTTCTTGGAAAGCTAAGCTAATTATTCCAATACAGCTAAAATGAAAACTGAATGTAAAGAATAAAAAAAAGAAAAAAAAAAAAATAAAAAAAAAGCTCAACCCCCTCTCTTTATCCAGAAAAGAAAATCCTACATGCACATGATTAAAATCATTTATTTTGGCATCTGCAAAAGTCTTTTGGTATGTAATATTAGAGCTTAATAATTAAGCTACAGCAAATTATGGAAGCAAGGCCATTGATGGAGTTAGTGAGGGGCCATCCCCCTCCCTCTAGCTCCAAACATACCCTGGACAAAACAAATTTGATTAACAACTGACAATAAAATTGGTAACTAGAATGATTAAATAATTTGAATAATCTTAACACAGTTCTGAAACATTCCAAGTTTGATACCAAACGCGCACGTAACCCGAAACTGGAAAGATAACCTAAAGAATAGTGAGTGTTAACTTAATGAGTAATAGAAAATGCTTTCTGATGAGAAGTTTTACGTAATTTGCAAGTTAGTAGTAGAATATTTACAACAATAATAACAAAAAGCATTACTTTATGTTTTTCTTATAATACAAATACAATTCTTTTGATGTTCTTCAATTCCCTGAAAATTCACTAAGAGTTTCAAGACAAACAGTTCTTAACAGACGTTTGGTATTTTCTTGGATAGGGCTATTTCACCTGTTATTAGAAGAAAAACAAAGGTCCTACATCAAAATTCGAAGGCCATTTTTATGGCCCAAAAAAGAGCATATAAGAGGAAAAATTCAAGGGAATATTTTTCCTTACCAAGAACAAAAAAGTTTTGACCCTCCACGGCGAAAACTTACTGTCTAAAACAATAGATTATTGTGAAACCTAATAGATAGTCGGTACTAAACTATTAGGTTGCCCCTTTGTGGTAAAACATTTTGTGACAAATTTCAAATAGCCCCGCTACTTTGCGGATCCCTCTCCCACTATTTGTGAAATTCCGGCTATTTCCCTGTTGCAGCGTTGATCAGAAGTTTGCACTGGGAATTTCCGTATTTGCTAAAATTTAATCCACAACCCCCCTTTAGATTTCCTCGATCCACCACTCAGTCAAGTCAAGCCATACCTGTGAGATGGGACAGTAGCGAACCACTTCACCGGCTTACCCCCTTTCTTTCTGCTTTCGCAATCATAAACAATACAGGTTCACACCCCTTTTTAAATTTGCTCGAGCTACTGAGAAATATACAATGAAGCGCTTAACTAAAGGAAATGGGAGGAGCCTTTATACGTGCCAAGACTCTTGGTGATAGATATTTTTTAGTTTGATCCTACTGCCTAGATATATGTACTGTGCTTCCAATGTTCTAATCTTGGTTCTCAGATTTATCTTCATATTCTTCCAAACTTTTTTCAATTGTGAAAAACCACCAATAAGCTTTTGAATGAAAACTTGTTTTTTTTGACAAAATCAATTTTTAGAGTGATTCAATTATTGAAAGTTAAATAATATAATCATACACACAAGTATTACTCATCACCGGTGAAACTTATGCATTTGTTTGGATTCCACTAGTCTTTTAATGTTTGATGTTGAATTTGTCACTAAATGCAGCAGGGAGTTTTCAAAATTGAATCGGTTGTACTTGTTTTACTTTTTAGCAATTTTTATTGATTAAACTACTTATTAACACTTGTATGTTGTTCGATAGTGATCAGTATATTTTCTTTTTTTGGCATATTTTCTTAGCCGTAGAAAATATTCAGACAGTAAAGAAGGCCAGAAATTAATTAGGCCCGAAACCTATTGACCTTGAAAAATCCCATTAAGTTTTATTTTTAAGAATTTATTTATTTTAAAAAAAACAACAAATGAATTAATGCCGTCTGTATGTGACTCAAATTTTATATTATATTTTTTTTACCGTAGTAAGAATGGGTTTCTAAAGCTGGGAGCCCGGATTCCGCCATTAGTAAAGTAATTAAAATGACTTTTAAGAGTCTCCGGCAATATCTTGATGTTTTCGATACTTTCTGTCAAATTGCTATTGTTTTTAGCATATTCGTTCTTCCCTTATAGGTATAAGAATGAGCTCCTATCCTAACTCTAAATAAGAGATCAATAGTTTCAATTTTGTTCATAAAGATCTGGTGCTATCCTACTATTCTGCTTTACTACTCTAAGAAATATTTCGTTCTTGCCTTCTCTTATCAAATTAGATTCTTGAAAAGGCAGCACTAGAGATGTTCGTTGATTCTTCCAAAGCTAGAGAAAAGAAGCAAGAAGATCGAAGCAGGTCTCACAGTTACTGGGATGCATCCGTGAGCCCAATTTGTTCCCTTAAATCCTCGGTCCCTTTTTTTAATTATAATCCCTCCTGACAGTTCTGCTTCCTCATTGAAATTAATTGGTGTCACAGTTCCTTCAAATTCAAAACCGGATAACCATGTTAAAAACACTATACCCAATGCTAATGCTTCTGACTCCCTTTTAAGCTCCTAAATAAATTTGGCATCCCTTTCCCACTTTTTAATGATTTATACTTCGTTTGTGCACCTTCATTTTAAATATGCTTGTCCGCTTTGGAACCCTGGAATTCTCCGGAAAGAATTAGGTAAAAGAGCCGTGCAAATAAATCTCAAAGAAGGTAAAGTTCCGTACTCTCTTCTTCAAAGAAAAGCTAGACTAGAAACACATCTTCAAAAAATTAATAGAACAACCAGGAAGTTTCTCTCTTTTTATTATTTAAACCAGTTTCCTCCTCCCTTTTAGCGTTTTTGTCGCCAGTTTTAATCTCTTTGTAAATTCTACTAATTTTATTGTTTTTAAAGTTCTCGGCATGTTATGAATTCCTCACATGAATTTTCTGTTTCTCTTTTTTTTTCTTTGACTAGTTTTATCACATGACACATCGACCTGATTTACTCAACGAATAATCTGTTCTGTGTTGCTATGGGTTAATGTATTCTTTAGCCAGTTTCAAGTTAATTTTTGCTTTAAACCATTTTATGTTTTTGATACCTAATTGGTGTTATTTCCTCCTTGTCTTCCTTGCTGTGT
Source organism: Artemia sp. Qi Xiang Cuo (assembly GCF_049724085.1). Lineage (NCBI taxonomy): Eukaryota > Metazoa > Arthropoda > Branchiopoda > Anostraca > Artemiidae > Artemia > Artemia sp. Qi Xiang Cuo. Next base: position 25,580,600 of record NC_142798.1, on the reverse strand, counting down.
TTTTTTTTTTTACTTTGTACTCTGAAATACTTACTTGGCGTGTCTGGTCTCGTGATAGACATTTTTTGAAATGAAAATCCTATCTTATCCTGAGAGGCCTTATGCATATTTTAGATGTCCTTCTTGATATAGGAATTCTGTCTGATTGTCTTTCCACACCTTTATTATCAAGATGGCACGCAAATATTTGAAAATCAGGTTTAAAAGTTTCTTTCTTTTCGGAAAGAGATTTCTGTTTTTCTCCACTAGTAAATCAATATCCTATGATATTTCTGCTATTGTCCAACCTTAACAGCTTGTAATTCTCTTTACAACTCACACCCAACAGCAAATTTTATTTTTCTTCTATGTGAGTTTGATGCTGTTAATAATTGAGAAATGCCTGAATTGTCAAACATCTTCGGTCCTCAGTTTTATAAATTATGAGCAAGCGTTCGATTCTGTTGATAGAAGATTTTTAGCAAAGGTCTTATCCTTTTATGGTATACCAGACAAATACATTAAAGTGATTAGTATTATGTACGAGAATAACACTGCTGCGGTTAACGTCTGAAATGAGGTTAGCAGCTGGTTTTGAACTAAATCAGGAGTTAAGCAAGGCTGTGTTCTATCCCCCTTTATATGGATCATTTTGCTGGACTTTGTCTTAAGGAGTACAAGAAAGGCAATGTGAGACCACGGAATCAAATGGGGAGAAAAAACTCTCCTGAACTTAGATTATGCTGATGATTTAAGCACCCTAGATGAAAGTGTGAGCAAAATGAACGAACTTTTAGAGGTTTTGCGAGTTCAGGGTGCTAGAATGGGTTTGAAAATTAATGCTAGGAAGACTAAATCACGAAGGCTAGGAATAAGTGAAAATGAAAAGGTGACGTTGGGTAACGAAAAGATTGATAGCCTCACTTACCTTGGTAGTATTATTAGTACAGACAGTGGGAGCAGTGAAAATGTTAAAAGTAGAATAGCCAAGACTCAGGTGTTTTTTAACAGTTAAAAAAAAGTTTGGAAGAATAGGAAGATAATTCTGCAAATCAAGATTAGAATATTGAAAGCTACAGTGATGACAGTGGTCAAATATGGCTCCGAAGCATGGGCGCTCCGAAATGTGGATGAAGATTTTCTAGATATTTTCCAGAGAAATTGCCTACTGATTGTCCTGGGTACCCAGCTGGCTGCCCATATTTCAAACAGTTGACCGTACGAAAAATGTGATACAGTTCCGCTTTCTAGTGCTTTAATTAAGAAAAGGTTGAGATGGCTAGGGCACGTTCTGCGGATGAAGGGTGACAGATTGCCGAAGATTGTCTTTTTCGGCCAACTGTCTAGGGTTAAACGGAAAGCAGGTCGTCTTCGTCTGTGGTGGTAGAATGTCATAAAAAATTAAAGGGAAATGGGACCTTCCTGGGAGGGTGTAAAGAGGGAGGCTTTGAATGGATTGGAATGGAGGAGGAGTGTGCCTAGCTGCATAGGCCTCAGGTGGCCTGGTGTTGCGGCGAGTTGTTAGTAGTGGTAGTAGAGTTTGATGTTGTCTTTTATTGTGCTTACCAAGATCATACCTTCTATATTAAAAAAAAAATGCTTAGACATACAATGTTAAACGATTTGCCAGACGAGTTTGTTATGAATTGTCCCCCATTTTGCAACTATTCTTTCAACTCATGCCTACTCTCGCCTTCTGCGGCTAATTTTGATATAGTATAAACAAATAAATAAACACGCATCAGTGATCTTCCTTCTCGGAAAAAATGCGAAATTCTACATTTTTGTAGATACAAGCTTCAAACCTGTGCAGTAAGAATCTCTGATACGTTAAATTTGACGGTATGGTTTTCATTAATATCACTTGAATTTTAGGGGGTGTTATTCCTCTTTTTCAAAACTCAGCCAAATCTTCTCAGCTCGTAACTTTTGATTGGTAGCTTCAAACTTGATTGTTTTACATATTTAAAATCAGCATAAAAATCTGATTCTTGGAAGACTCCTTTTTTAGAGCTTCGGTTACTATACGCTCTTTTTGCTCCTTACTTACAGTTTGTACCACGAACTGCTTGATACACAGCTGTATTTCTAGTGTACATCTCTAGCAATTAGTAAGTACAATATATTTTCGTCAATTAATTTAAACCGAGATATTAGCTCAGCTGGTGGGGGAGGGGGGGGGGAATGAAAAAACTGATCAACTGCTAGACTTTCAAGTATGTTTTTGAAACTTAATTCGACCTCAAATATAATCAAATTTGATAATGCTGACGGCACACAATTTACCACAAAGACGGCGCAAACCAACTACCAACTTCTAAAGAATACCACACGCGTTTTTAGAAGAAAAACCTTTTCAATATTTAGCTTAGATTTTCCTATGCTATCGCTTAAATTAAACTTAATTTTCTAATTTTAAGGTATAGCCCAACTTTGTCGTACTAAAGCAACTTTTAATTTGGCTCATTGACTAGGCCTAGGGACACAAACTCAAAAATCCATAGGAACAAATATCTTAATGTTCTATTTTTACTTCTGCAATGATTACACTTGCAAAATGAAACAGAACGAAACAAAGACAATTTTACCTACGAAATTGTTCGTTGCGTCTGTTGCGTTTTGTAACACAGCATGTACTTTGTCTTTCTTTGTTACTCGCTTCTTTTATAACACATTAAATAATTTAAAAATTTCATCAAAGATATAATTCAAGTAAAAAAGAAAAAACAAATCTAGGAAAATCATATAGCAATAACAATAGATATGTAAGAAAAATGGCGAACTCAGGTAATTCAAAACGAATATAGAAAGCAACTCTTAAGTCCACGACGGCTATAAACTGCCATCTACTTACAACATACTGCTGAATTCTGAACCCTAAATTTTCGTGATAACACAAGTCATTATTGTCCGAGAAATATAAGAATTTCCAAAAGGTATCTTTCAAAACCTAAGAAAGGGAGTATTTTTCTTTCTCAATTGCCCCCTCCCCACTGAAAAACACCCTAAATCACCCTCCCATTTGCCTTTTCTACCTGGGTCGTGTTAGATTTCTTACTCCCTTACCTATATCTGGCACCGTCTACTAAAGGTTCACCTGTTATTGCGTGATTTTATTGGTTTTGGGTTGTGTAGGTCATCACACATTGAATACCAAATATCTTTCATCCTGTAAGGAGTGTCTAATGCCTGAGGGCAATGCTATAACTATGAGCTATTTTGAAGCAGACGAATGCGCGATTTACTTAAAACATCAGGAAAAAACGCTCTATTTTCCAAATACATTAAAAAGTAAAAAATAGTTTTGGTTGGCGACCCTTGAATATTGAAATTTCTTGAGACTAAAATGAAAGTCCGCTGTGGTCATGACATCAAAAGTCACTCTTGAATACTTACAAAATGTGCCATGACAGCCACAGGCATTCATTTTTAGCCTTAAGAAATTGAAATTTTCCCGGGTAGCTGAAATTTTCTTTTTACTTTTCATTGCCTTTGGAAAAAAAGATATTTTTGAGGTTCTGAAAAAATGCTTTTATTTGACAGGAACTAAAATTATTATTGAAAGATAATGTCGTCTAAGAAATTATCTAGATGGAAAATCTTAGCAGACATTTAAGATGGAGAATTGCGCTCTCAAGCATTTTGAATTTAAAGGTTTATTTGTCACCTTCAGTGGTGTTTCTCCCTTTTCTTAAAGTATCTAAACTTTCCTATTCAAAAATTTTGCGGGTAAACTTGGACTTAATGAATTTTACGCAAGTTCTGAATCAGGGTACTTACTTTAAATAAAAGTTCAAATAGGGATAAAATCCTTTTAATAGACAGTGATGATGATAACAGTGATAGAATTTCACAAAAATACCAGATATTTCGGTCACATATACAGTGGCCGTCGTCAGTAGTAAAAACCAGTTTTACTACTGATGACCGTCGTCAGTAGTAAAAACCAGTTTTACTACTGATGACGGTCACTGTATATGTGACCGAAATATCTGGTATTTTTGTGAATTTCTATCACTGTTATCATCATCACTGTCTATTAAAAGGATTTTATCCCTATTTGAACTTTTATTTATCGTCATGGAAAGGCAGTGTGGTCTCCGAAATTATCTACAGGGTACTTACGTATTATACCGACCACACTGTTGTTCTTGATCTGTTTAAAACCGGTTCTTCTGTGTCAGCTCGGAGATAATTAGCTTAAATTTCATTATGATTGACCCAACTTAACTTCTTGAGTGTGGTCGGTATAATACGTAAGTACCCGAATGAGCATAAACAGCGATTCCTATGTTGTACAGGTTAAAATCAAATTTTCAATTTTAGAATTTCGTTTTCTCTTTACTTTCCCTTCATTACAGTGAGCAATTTGATACTACTTTAAATACCCTGATTGGCTAGCTGAAGTTTCTTATCTTTTCCCTTAGCCCTTTTTCATGGAATGGCAATATTCTATCCCATAAAAGGGCTTTGGCTTCAGCTTTAGTGAAACGTTATAGGCTAACGCATTTGAGAACTATTGTCCAAAGGAAATGTAAAATAGAAGGATAAATGCCTGGAGGAAACAAGGAGTGGGTATTTAACTAAGGTTTGAAAACCGTTTTTTTCATAAAAAACTCAAAAATCCCAATTTATTCATTTTTATTCTTTTGTATACTTTTGGCGTTTTAAGGATAGGGAATTTTTTTATGGATGCCGTTGGTCAGCCGTGTTTATTTTGACAATTTTTTATTTAAAATTTTCATACCTATGCAGCTAAATAACTAAAGTTAGTAAATGGATTTATGCAAGATTATTTGTTTATTTCTTTCCAAAATGCAAAAGCAGGTATATTTTTGAACGATTGGTAGTTTTACCCCTTTCCTGGTCTTTTTATTGGTCTCCTAGAAGTTGGTTTCCTGGTAGGTCTTTTAGTCGTTGGTTTCTTGGTTGGCTTTTTGTTCCCTTTACCAGGAATGCTTGGGTACTTTGGAGTTCCGGTGCCACATCTTGAGCACCGACAAATCTTGTCTGAGCCACAGTAGCCTGTGGCACAATTTTGTACCTGGCATGAAACAACGCAGGCTGGTCTTCCAATACCACAGCTTATGGCTTCAGTTTCTTTGATATAGTGGTTGCAAAGGATAAACAAAGGCAGGATGAATACTATAGGCCTCATTTTCTGAAAAGAAAGAAGTTCAGTTTCAATTGACCAGATTACAAGGTGATGTTTCCCAAGAAATTTTACGTTAACTTTACACTAGAGAGTAAGAAAAGATACCACTGGGACAGTTCAAAGGGTATCAATGCACCTGAAAATCGAAACTGTTCCTAATCACGCTACATATGAAATTGTCGAATGTGACTCGAAGAACTAAAATATATGTACAAAGTTATCAAGCTGATTTGGCTACTTACCATTTTAGAATGATCAGTAAGACATTTATTTCTAAGTCAGTTAAATAAACTCTGGACTCTGAACTTTAAGTTTAGGATTTTAAATGATCTTTGTTAAATAGCGTTTTTCTTTTTTTATTTAATGTCAGAAAAGATTTCTAGACTTAAAAAACTAGCCTATTTGTAAATAAAAAACAAGCATTTCCAAATGAGAGTAAAGAGTGAAATGAAATTCCATTATAATCCAGTAAAACTCTAAATTTTGTATTTTTGAAGAAATAAGCTTGAAACCTCTACTGCAGAGTTCTCTGATAAGCGAAATTTAATACTGACATTTCCATAAAGATCAGTTTTCTTTTAAGGTGTTTTATCCCTTTTTCTAAAATGTTGCAACTTTTTTTCGGGCTAATAGCTGTTGATGTGCAGCTAACTTATCATGAGAACAATCTTTTTACGTATATACCTTTATTATTTTTCTTATTAATTTTTAGTTCAGACTCATTGACAATGTAATCGGGATCTGTTTGACATGTTATATCACGCAGACGTCATTGCCACAGAATTGCTAAGGGGAGGCTGTTCAAAGCTTTTAGTCATGAATTTTAATTTGATTATCAGCCTTTTATTCGGAATATTTAACTGTTTTGCACAAACAATTGCAAAACTATGATTTTTTTTTACTCAGACAAACATAGGTGTCGGCAGGGGGGATACCCCCTGGAAATTTGGGACTATAAAGTAATTCTAAGGAAACCAAAGGAAAAAGAGCAGTATAGGGGAAAACCAGGGACAAAATGTGTGTTGCCCCATTGTTGGCTGCCTATCAATAGATGTTGACCCTTAATAAAGAAAATATAAGGTCTAATTGTATGACTGAGTAACCCTTTACTAGTTTTCCACAAACCTTTCTTTTATATGATTTGGTTGGAGCAACAAAAAAAAAATCAAATTCTTCATAGTAATGAATGGTAAGTAAATAACGATCCTTGTCAATAACGAAAGTATAAGAACCTAACTATTGAAAACATTCAATCAAAGAATCAGCTTTTTATGGTGGTCCTAAATATTTGTTTGTTTATTAGTAATTAGTGCAGTTATTAGTACACAAGAAACTTCGTATATTCATAGAAAACAACTTAATAAGGAGCAATTTCGGTAAAAATATGCCGTCAACTTTTGCTTACATTGCAAGAGACCCCATGAGCTAATATACGAAGCCGTCTATAATCAGAAATGTTTTCCCTGAACGGAATGCTGGGAATTTCTGTATTTTCTCCGTCAACGAATACGTTTTTTTTTGTTTTATTATCATTTATTTTTTTTCCAGTAGTGATTGCATTTATCTAGTTGTAACTTTGAAAACAATTTAATTTTTTACAGTTACGAAACATAAAGGTGTCAAATATATTAGTTCTTGGGATTCAAAACTAAATTAAAAATATGGAATAAAACAAATTTATTTGATTTTCTTAATCTTAGTTTTAATGTTTTATTTTGAACAAACTACTTTGATAATGCTTTAATTTTTATAAACACTGAGTAGTGTAAAGGCATTATGTATTTTGGTTTTTGATAACCAAGTTCAAAACTGTCGATATTATTGAAAAATATCCGTCCAAAGCTTCGGCATTGCTCAACAGAACTGAATGCTGGGACTTTGTATCTTAGTTTTAGTAAGTAGGCTATTGTTTTGTGTATTTTTTGTAATTACTTACTTCTTCTCATTTTTATATACTTTCACTTTAACTGACATATTTTTTCCATTGTCTTTAGAAAAATGTTTGTCTCTCTATAACTTAAAAACCGTTCCCCAGGGGATGTAGGGGGTCATTTTATCTGCAAAGACATAGTTATTGGGCCTTTCAACTATGCTGAACGAAATAGCTGCCTCAAAATTCTGATCAAACAATTTTGGGAAAAAAGTGGGTGGGAGGGAGACTAGTTGCCCTCCAATTTTTTGGTCACTTAAAAAGGGCACGAGGACTTTTCATTTTTGTTAGAATGAGCCCTCTCCCAACGTTCTAGGCCCACTGGGTCGATACAATTACCCCTGAAAAAAAAACAACAACAAACAACAAACAAATAAGCACGCATCCGTGATCTTTCTTCTTGTAAAAATTGCATCCACATTTTTAGCAGATATGAGCTTGAAAGCTCTTCAGTAGGGTTCTTTGATACGCTGAATCTGATGGTATGATTTTCATTAAAATTCTATTACTTCTAGGAGTCTTTCCCCTTTTTTCGGAAATCAGGCAAATTTTCTCAGGCTCGTTGATTTTGATGGGTAATATTAAACTTAATGAACTTTGGAATTAGCATAATAGCCAATTCTTTTGATATATGTATTGGTATCGAAATTCCATTTTTTAGTTTCGGTTACTATTGAGCCGGGTCGCTTCTAACTTACAATTCGTTACCACGAACTGTTTGATTACCCATCAAAATCCATACAGATCATTGAAATATTGATCTTTTTTCTGCGCCACCAAAAGTATTGTATTCATAAAACTTTACAGTTTCATTAAATGTAATTAAACACATAGAGAACGTTTTTGAACTAAAGTAAGGAGCAAGTTTAAAATCTAAAACGAATTGAAATTACTCTGTGTATAAGGGAGGGCTGTCCCCTTTTCAACACCTTGCTCATTAAACAAAAGCTTTTAGCGCTTTAAATTTTTTTTTTTCAATTGCAAATTTTCTTTAAAAATTTGGACAAAAGCCAAACTTCACAGTAAAGAGTAAGGAGTTAAGGAGGAGACAGTCCCCTTCATATAAAGAATAATCTGTTCAAATAGGTTTCAAATCTGTTCCTTGCTTTCTGTTGAAAAGCTAATTTTTTATTCAATTTCTGATTGTTTTTCAAATCATACGCAGGCCTAACCAAGATATAATTTGAAGTACCGGTCCCTTGTACGTTGATTAGTACCACCCTCCGTCTAAATTTGCAATTTCAGTTTTGGATAAAATTTGAATATACTTAAAAGATTGGCGATGAATAGTAATTTTGGTAAAAATTCCTTGTTAATATTACTACTAAAGAAATTCGGTTGGATAAAATGAGGGATTATTATTTCTATGGATCCAAATTCTGTGAGACTTTTGATCTTCTACATAACTGAAGTCATCACAACCTCTACTATAGGATTTTCTTATAGATAAGTGCATTACGTACATTTGTTTAAATACATTGATGCACTTCATATGAATAGAAAAACCAAATATTACCATTTGAAATTGCTGAAAACTAAGTTCCTAGCAGTATTTGCCACCCCAAAGAAATTTCCTGGCGGGGCTGATGATGACTTGCCTTGCATTTTCCACCTCTGTGCTGGTAGATATGGGACTGTAACATTTTAGCTGTATAGAGAAATATTTTAATTAATTCCTATTCCCCCTACCTCTTTTGACAATTATCTGAAGCTTCATGAAAAGTAAGCAGTTTGCCCATTAAAATATACTTTTTTGGGAATCTACCCTATCCCCGCTTAAACAATGACTTCCCCCTCAATTTAGCTGACACGCAATTACAGATCACCAAACGTAGCCTAATTTCATTACAAATAAAGCAAATCAACTTGGTTGAATCCAGTACTGCCAGAATTTTAAATTGATTGCAAATTCATCCTCTTTGGTGTGAAGTCGTAGTTTGGTGCCCTAAAATGGCAGAAAACAAGACTTTCGCCTGACCCAACCTGTATGGTCACTTAAAAAAGAGCTTTAAATTTACGTTTGAATGAGCTCCCTCCCAATTATCTTGGACCTTCGGTTTGATGCAATCATCCATGGGAAAAAGCAAAATTAATAAACATGCATCGACGATATTTCTTTTGAAAAAAAAGTGGGAAACTCCCTATTTAGAAGATACGAGCTTAAAATCTGTATGGTACCTCTGAGGGTTCTCTGATATGATGTATCTAATTTTCTCTGATTTTTAGTTTTGGGTGGGCAACAATAAACTAAAAGAATTTTATATATTTAGAATCAGCATAAAAAGCCAATACTGCTGGTTTAGCAATTGTCATGAGGATTCCGTTTTTAGTTTTAGTGAATATTGGCCCATTTCACTTTTTACTTCCAGTTTTTTATCACAAACTTTTTGATAAGATTCTCCTGTGACGAATTTTTTTAGAATCTGTTCATTTTATTTAGTTGATAAGGGTAATAAAAAGAAAGAAGGTCAATTAGACAGCTGGATACTAAGTTTAAATTTTGTTTTACTTTTGTCATTCAATCTTTTTAAATGTCTGAATATATAAGGGATTAAAGTTCGAGGGGGATAATTGTCCTGATATTAAAGGGGAGCATTTTACATGGCCGGTAAAAATCAAAACGCGGTATCTATACAGGCAGAATGATTTTTGAGTATCTCTACTCTTTCTGTAAACCATTCTAAGGCGTAGGAAATTGCATAAGGACAAGTCTACACCTGTTATAATCTGCGAAATCAATAAATCTTTCTGTAATTTTGATTTGAGTATGATTTTCTTTTAAGATTAAATGCATTATAATTAAATATATTATTGATTAAATAAACAGATGCCTTTTCCAGGAATCCTTGATGTTTAAAATTCACTGTATTTTGTTTCATTTTGCATGCAATTTAATTGCTGTTTTTATTTGAGAGTTTTTTCCCCAAAAGTATTTAAAGATAAACTTATTCCTACGAAAAAATATCCTGAAATATATTTCCTGTCACCCACCACTGCTATTTTGACGTCTGCCGGTATTTGCGTTGCACCGGTATCGATCTCCTGATTCGGTGTCTTCAGCCGGGAGTACAATGCGTGGTTGGAGGCAAATCATCCAACGCTTCCTCCCCCCCCCAGATTTCTCCAAGTACCCATTTAGAGCTGGTCGACTTTGGCTGAGTTTACAGGGTCACATCATTGACCCTTGTTCCAAACCAAGTAACCAGAGACACCAGAACTCGAACCCCTGACTTCAGGATTTCAAGTCCGGAGCTCTAACCATTTGGCTAGGACGGCATACATGTCACCAAGCTAAAATCATACAACCAATTCTTCCAAACGGAATCAGAGCAATAACGTACATCAGAGACTATCAGACTGTTTTCGGCCCTGAAAAATCTAACACTGAACAGATCTTTGTAGTAAGGGTAACTCAAAGAAAAGAACCTTGAATTTGGCAAAGACATCCTCATGCAATTCATTGAGTTCAAGTATGTCTTTGATCTAGTATGATGAGATGGACTGTGTCATATACTTGCCCACTACGGTGTTCCTGAACATAAATCCAGAACATGCACGACAACCACTGTAGCTGCATTCGGACCCTAGAAGGGGAAACAGAAGAGTTTACAACAACTTTCGGTGTGAGGCAAGGTTGCATTGTTCCTCCGAAACTTTTCAAGCTGCTTCTCAAACCGTACTGTCCCTTCTCGAGAACCGTGTAAGAGTAATGATTAACGGTGTCGACGTCAAGACAAAAACTTATGCCGATGATTTCAACAAGCTAGAAGGAACTGAGTTCAGTCTACAGGCCTAAGCCTCCAAACTTGAATCTGTATCAAATGGCTTCGGCATACGAATAACCCAAAGAAGACAAAAGTTAGGCACAACACAAAATGTGTGCATGAAAAGAATGTGCTCGGCCTTTGAGACGAAATATCTCCACCGTATAGGCTTTGAATAGATTGGGATGGAACAGGAGCGTACGTAGCTGTGCTGGCCTTCGGCGAATTGGTTGCGGTGAATTTTTAGCAGTAGTAGTAGTATAGCTGGTGTAACGTATCTAGAAAGAACTTCCAAGGAAGACCTTCGAAGGCAACTTAAGCGGGAAACTACAATTCTCTATGAAGTTCGATTACAGCAACTCAAGTGGATAGGTCACATACACCGAATGTAAAATACGCCTGCCAAAAGTTACCCTTGAAGGAAGGATCCACGGTAAACGTCCACCTGGAATACCTAGGAATAGATGGCAAGACAACTTCGGAGTTGACCTCCTATGCCTTTTCAAACAAGCTGACGACCAGGCATCACATAGAAAATTGATCAATGGACGTGTGAAGGGGATGGCCCCAACGCGACCCATGAGGACGTCTGGGACAAAAGTAAGTAAGTAAGATTTCCCCAGAAAGGAAAAGCTTTTATGTACCTTTTGTTAATCAAATTACATTGCTATCGATGCAATGATAAAATGGGACTAAAATGGGAATTTTTCGTCACTGTTAAAAATCAATGAGATTGGATTAATAAGACACTAAAAAGTAATTCAAAAATAAATACAAAATATTGGGTACTCCTGTAGTAAAGAGAGCACTTATTTATCGACTATTTAATATTATGAAAGATTTTATGTCAGAGCATGTCAATAAATTAATTATTCTCTGAGTATCCACCTCTTTCCTTTTATACCGAGACCATTGAAATCAAATGCTAAAATAAATTGAAATAGTTACCTTAACCGTCACTGAGACTAATCAGATACCAAACTGAGAAAAACTCAAGATTACGATTATATATTTATTCTTGTCGGATGTGACCGCGGTTTTTTCCAAGGAAAGAAACTTGTGCCAATATACATTCCATAATAGAAAACACCAAACATAAAATGCGATCTTTTGTTTGTCTATTTCCTGTCTCTTCGTCATTATAATTAGTTTATATTTTTAGAAGCACATAGGCTAATGAGAAGCTAATAAGCAATATTATATTGCCAAGAGTCTTCAAAATAAAAACTTATAAAATAGTTTCGTCCAAGCCTTGAACAGGTCTGCATAAATCATCTCGGTCCCAGTAATATCTAAAAAATTTGGGTCTTCAATTTCAATTTTTGATAAATAAAACATGCACAACAATATTTTTACAGGTAAGGACAAGGATAACAGCTGGACCGTTAGGAAACTGGAAATAAGCCCAAGTTTTTCAAAAAAGATAAAAATTACTTGACAGCTGATTATATTTTTTCGAGCTATACCACCCCCCCCCCCCCTCCCCTGGGAAATCTACGAAACACTTTCCTAAAAATTTAGCAGGCACCACCTTTTCCTACCTCTAGTAAAATTTTTCTTAATCCTCTACCCTTCCTTTAATTATTACCCCCGTATACCCCTGTGGGCCTGATTTTGTGTGCCATGTGTGCCTAATATTACCCCCTGTGTGCCTAAGTGGTTTATGGTCCTTGGCTTCTATACCTCTCTTTCTGGTTTTAAAAGCCTACAATATTTGTACTCTACCTACCGTTTTAGCAATGTCCGAAGAATATATAAGGATGGAAGGAAACACCTCAGCCAACACCACATCAGACGCAGCATCTGGACAGCTTCTACAAAGAGTGCCATACGAGGATCCTAACAGCTTCAAAGTATTTGGACAGTATTTGGTAAAGTATTTGGACAGTGCCCCTGACCTAACCTAACATAGCCTAAAATAACCTAAGCCCCCCCCCTAATGTGCAAATATATAGCGCAAGTTCTACAAGTCCAATACATTCTATCACACGTCAGCTGTCTTTGTGAAACCGGCTTTGTTGCTATGAGACCGGTTTTCTGAGACCTAACCTAAGCGTAATTATTGAGTGTGTTTTGTTTAATTAACAAGTACCGAAATTGAAACTTCAATCTTCATGAAGTTTACCCACAAGTTACCTCCTTCCATGGGAGGGGAAATGTGTACTATGCGGGTCTAAGCGATTTAAGGTCCTTGGTCTCTTTACCTTCTCTTCCATAATTATAATCTATCATTACCTATACTGCCCGTTCTGTGGTTGAATTCAAACTTAGCTATGTCACAAAGAAAGAAAGAAAAAAAAAAAAGAAAGAATGAATAATAAGGATGGCCCTTCACTTTAGACAGCATAAAACTAGACGTAACATCTGGAGAGTACCGTACGAGGATCCTAACAGCTTTAATATAGCTATTTATGAATAGTGTGGGAAGATATAAAAGAAACTGGAACTTCATGCATCCTGAAGCTCCCCCACAAGTTACCTCCTCCATCGAAGGGCGTAAAGAGTTAAGTTTTGCATAGACAGGGGTGGAGGAAGGTAGTGTGCAGCTGTGCTGCCTTAAGGCAGCTTGGTTCTAGAGTGAGCTGTTAATAGTGGTAGTAGTAGTTTTAATTTGAAATTTCAGTCACCCAAATGTCGCAAAGAAGGAAAAAATCTCTCAGTCTAATATTAGTTCAAAATAATTTACTACAATCCTACGGATATCCTTCTTAGCTGTTTCGCGAATGACTTTTTAAATCGTCTTTTGTGAAAGAATTAAGAAAATTATCCTTGGTAACAATAAAATATTCAAAATACGAATTGCGACGATTTAATTTTCACCCTTGTGCTATTTCGGCTGATTTGAAGAAATTTATATGGAAAATTAAAATATGTGTTTTTCAACAGTTTGTGTTTATAAGCCGACAGTAAAGGGGGACCAGTCCTAATATTAACCCGAACCCTAAGAAATAAGTGTTGGTGATAGTAAACATATTAAAATCATTTATTTTTAGCGGCAAATCTAAACGCATGAAACTCATTAAACTTAAAATTCCTTAAAATTGTCTAACATTTGATCAACGTAACACTAGACGCAACCCCCTTCCCCCCTAAGGTGTTAGATACTGATGAAAATTACACCATCATATTAGAAGGTCCAAAAGCAGTATTACTAACGATAAACTCCTAAATTGGTATTAGGGTGGGGGGCTGAAATGGCGAGTCCCCCCTATTATCTAGGATAATTTCTGTACGTTTGAGTTTTAATGTTAACTATTATTTGAAAAAGAGTCATTTTTTTATTTATTCGCTACACTAAGCAGCTGCCAGGAAGTGTTCCACTGGAGAACAGGGGAAAAACGTAATCAATGGCAGTGGCCTCAGGATACAATATAGTATCTTGAAGAACAAAATCACGGAAATAAAATATTCGGGTATTACTTTAAGTAGGTATGATTTTAATTTTTTATGGATCATTTTCTCTTGAGTTGGGAAAATTGGCTCCAGTTTTGCCACCCCCCCCCCCACAGGATTTTGCTGAAATTACGCCAGTGGACCGAATACCTGCTTAGGGATTTGATACTCCACCGCGTGGCAGTATGGCCTCTGAAATTTTGAGGCTGGTATGTATAGTTTATATATTTTACTTTTACGTAATGATATATACATATATATACATATACATATATATATATACATACATATATATATACATATATATACATCTACATATATATATATACATATATATATATATATACATATATATACATATGCATATATATTTATATGCATATACATATATATATATATATATATACATATACACATCATCATCATCATACTATATATATATATATATATATATATCATCACACATCATCATCATATATATATATATATATATATATATATATATATATATATATATATATATATATATATATATATATATATATATATATATATATATATATATATATATATATATATATATATATATATATATATATATATATATATATATATATATATATATATATATATATATATATATATATATATATATATATATATATATATATATATAGGTTATAAATATTTTTTATTTTTTATATGTAATAGCATTTTGGCATTTATATCTTTTGTATATTTAAATCTATTATTTGTTCAACTCAGGGGCGTCGTTTGGGAGAGGAAAAGGGGGGGGGTCAGTTTCCCCCCAATAATGTGGAGAAAACTTATTATACATCCCATGCCCATTGACTATGCGGATATGGACCTCTCTTGCCCCCCTCCCTATAAAAATGGTAGAGATTCGCCCCTGGTTCTACTACAACGTTTAAACCAAAACTGAGACTATTTTCTAAGAATAGCTTTACTGTTCTTAGAAGTTAAATGTTTGAAAAGCTTGGCTTTTGTTGCCATCTTGGAAATTCCGCTTAGAGAGCACATTGGCACGGGTCATTTCCTTTGGAAAAAACCATAATCGTTTAAGAAACTTGTATAAAACGACGCAGTTTCACGATTTTTCTTAGTTTATCACATAACTTTGTCCAGACTGAATGTACTTGGTAAGCATATTCATAATCACACAGTTATCTCTTATAATGTTGGTTAGGTTCTAAAACAAATCGTGTCAAAAACAAACGGCGTATTTCATACTTTTCAGTAAACTAAACTACAAGGATTGTAATTTCAGATCGCTATTCACTTTAATGAAGGTAAACCTATTAATCACTGAGATGTAAAATATGCAGCACTTGTGACTCTAAGAATATTCGATACAATTTTACACCTTCTATACGAAATGAAGCCACATTCTTCAGATACCCACTGAATTTCCAAGAACTTTTTTTCAAAATAAAAATTCTCCCCAGAAAACCTTTGAATGTGTACTTTCATTATCCTAAAAAAAAAATGATTTTGGGCATATTTTGGCTGTAATGCCCATTCTGTATAAGCTAGTTTTATTTTTCTTTATATTAATTAAAAACAAAACTTTCCGAAAAATAAGTTTTCCATTTAAAATGCTCAGCAGATACAAATACCTTTTAAAATTAAAAAAAAAACCGACCAGAAATTACTATCAAAGAATAAATGAAACCCAAAACGAGCAGAAATTAAACAAACAATCATAGCAAAAACATACAACAAGTAATAATATAAATGAAAAAATAGATCTTAAAGCGAGTAATGCTTAGATTGAATATAAAATCAAGCTTAAAACCAAATAAAAAATTTTCCTATTGAAGTATACATGACACTTAAAACGAACAGAAATTAAATAAACAATCAATGCAAACAAAAATACAATAGATATTAATGTAAATTAATAAATAAATCTTAAAACGAGTGAAACTTAAATTGAATATGCAAATCAAGCTTGAAACGAACAAAAATCACTACGAAAAAGAGTTTGGGTATGACCTACTTCTCTCACTGTAAAAGTCTAAAACGTACTGTGTCATTGGCGCTTTACTGATAATCAATTTTATGACAAATATTTTCTTTTGTACTTAATATTTACAATAAACTCTAAAATTATCCTAACATATTAGACTGATAAGTTTTCAACAATTAGTATCCTTATACATCGAATATTCAGTTTAATTTATTGCCTCTTTTTAAAGTAGTTCGATACGAATACAGTTTCACCACAAACAAGTGTTTGGATACTGCCTCCTTTCTTAACTGTAAATAAAAACCAAAAGCCTACTGCGTCATTGGCGCTTGACTGAAAACGAATTATATTACAAATATTTTCTTTTCCAGTTCTTACAGAATTGAAAATAAAAATAAAATTACAGTGAAATAAATTTTTGAACTGATGAATCTTTCAACAATTAAAATTATTATAAATCAAATTTGATGTTCTTTATACTTTCCAAGACTGTTCAAGATGCATACAGTTTTCAGTAAAGCTCCAATGACGCAGTAGGTTTTAGACTTTTACAGTGAGAGAAGGAGGTCATACCCAAACTCTTGTTTGTAGTGATTTTTGTTCGTTCAAGCTTGATTTGCACATTCAATTTCACTTTCACTCGTTTTAAGATTTATTTATTAATTTACATGAATATCTATTGTATGTTTGTTTGTATTGATTGTTCATTTAATTTCTGTTTGCTTTAAGTTTCATTTATACTTCAATAGGAAAATGTTTTTTTCGTTTTAAGCTGTATTTTCATGTTCAATCGAAGTATTACTCGCTTTAAGTCTATTTATTCATTTGTATTATTACTTTTTGTATGTTTTTGCTATGATTGTTTATTTAATTTCTGTTCGTTTTGGGTTTCATTTATTTTTTAATAGTAATTTCTGGTCGTTTTGTTGAATTTTAAAAGGTATTTGTATCTGCTGAGCTTAAATTTAAAATGGTCTTTAATTTTCTTTGGAAAACTTATTTTTCGGAAAGTTTTTTTAATTAAATTTTTGTTCGTTTTTGATGGCAAAAAGTTTCAAGTTTTTAAAAATTCATTATTTCAGAATCAAACTTAAAAAAAAAATGAAATATTCATCTAAGTATAAAATTGGTATCAAAGTGACAATATCAAAATGAAAAAATGGGTTTGTGTCACCCTCGGAGTTTTTATTATCTTATGTTTGAACTATTTTTTTTTAACAAAATGGCTATCTAAAATTTTTTATCGAATCGGTTTGGGGAACAAGGGCATGGGGGGGGGGAGTCCTAACTAACCTGCGGTCTCTTTTCACTCTTTAAAAGTGAACGAGAACTTTCTATTTTCAATCAAATGAGCCCTCTCTGAAGTTTTTACGAGGATCCCGTCTATAAGAACCATGTATATCCCCAGAGCATAACTTACAACGCCTGTCCTTGGGCCCTGGGGGGGATGTCGACCCCAGAGTTTTAATATCTGATGGTTGAACTATTTAAAAAAAAATGGTCACCTCAAATTTTTATCGGGTGTGTTTATCCATCCGATAAACCCAAAGCCGTGGAGGGCGGGAGGGGGTAGTTGCCCTCCGATCTTTTTCACTCTGATAAAATGAACTACAACTTTTAATTTCCATTCAAATGAACCCTCTCTGAAGTTTATACGAGCATCCCTTTCATAAGAACCACATGCGGTCCAAGGACTTAGCTTACAATGCCTGCCCCTAGGGCCCTGGGGGGATGTGTCGACACCAAAGTTTTTGTTATCTGACCTTTGAACTATTTTTAAAAAAGTGGCTCTCTCAAAGTTCTTATCAGATGGGTTTTAGGAAAATAGGGTGGGGACAGGGGGGCTAGTTGCCCTCCGATCTCTTTTGACTCTTAAAAAGTGAACGATAACTTTCAATTTCCAATAATATGAGCCCTCTCGAAGTTTATACGAACATACCTTCCATAAGAACCATATTTACCTCCAGAGCAATACTTACAACGCTTGCCCCGGGCCCTGGGGGGGGGTTGTGTCGACACAGGAGTTTTTCTTATCTGACCTTTGAACTATTTTTAACGAAATGGCCATATGTAAAGGACTTTTGTTATATGATCTTTGAACTATTTTTAACAAAATAGCTACATCAAATTTTTATCAGATGTATTTGGGGAAAAAGGGCTTGGGGGCCTAGTTGTCCTCCGATTACTTTGACTCTTGAAAATGGCACTAGAACTCTTGATTTCCAATCAAATGAGCCCCCTTTGAAGTATATACGACGACCCCTTCTATATGAAGTATCTTTGGGAAAAAAAAATAGAGTGTGGGGGGGGGAGGCTAACTGCCCTGCAATCACTTTTGACTCTTAAAAAGTGAATTACAAATTTCAATTTCCAATCAAATGAGCCCTGTATGAAGTTTATACGATCATCCCTTCCATAACAACCATAGATGCCCCCAGGGCATAACTTACAACGCCTAACCCCGGGCCCTGGGGGCTGTGTCGACACCGGAGTTTTTTTTTGTTATCTGAACTTTGAACTATTTTTAATCAAAAGGTCTATCTCGAAATTGTTATCTGATGCATTTAGGGCGTGGCGGAGGGGGGGGGGCTTGTTGCCCTCCGAACTCTTTTGACTCTTAAAAAGTGAACAAGAACTTTCAATTTCCAATCAAATGAGCCCTCTCCGAGGTTTATACGAGCATTCCTTCCATGAGAACTATATATGCCCCTAGAGCATTACTCATAACCTCTGCCGCCGGGCCCTGGGGGGTTGCGTTGACACAGTAGTTTTTCTTATCTGATCATTGAACTACTTAGAATTAAATAGCTCTTTTAAAAATTTTATCGGATGGGTTTTGGGAAAAAGGGTGTGTGCGTGTGGGGGGGGGGCTATTTGCCCTCTGATATCTTTTGACTCTTAAAAATTGAACTAAACTTTCAATTTCCAATCAAATGAGCCCTCTCTGAAGTTTATACGAGCATCCCTTTCATAAGAACTATATACGTCCCCAGGACAACACTTACAACGCCTATTCCCCGGGCCCTGGGGGGAGTTTTTGTTATATAATTTTTAGAGAATTTCCACACTGGCTATCTAAAAATTTGTAGTGGATGGGTTTGGGGAAAAAAGTGGGGGGGGGCTAGTTACCCTTAACTCTCTTAACTCTTAAAAAGGGAACTAGAACTTTCAATTTCCAATTAAATAAGCCCTCTGTGAAGTTTATATAAGAAACCCTTTCATAAGAACCAAACATCTCCTCAGGGCATAAATTAGAACGACTTCCCTTGGGGGTTCTATTGACCCCGGAGTTTTTCTTATCCGACCTTTGAAATATTTTTAACAAAATATCCATCTCAAAATTTTCATCAGATGAGTTTGGAAAAAGAAGGCGTGGAGGGGGGGGGCTAGCTGATCTCGGATCTCTTTTGAATATTAAAAAGTGAGCTCGAACTTTCAATTTCCAATCAAATGAGCCCTCTCTGAAGTTTATACGAGCATCCCTTTCATAAGAACCAAATATACCCCAGGATACAACATACAACGCTTGCCCCCCGGGGGGGGGGGCCTGACGACACCTGAGTTTTTGTTATCTGATTTTTGAGCAATTTTAACTTAATGGCTATCTTAAAATTTTTATTGGATGGATTTGTGGAAAAAGCGGCCTGGGGGGGGGGGGGCTAGTTGCCCATCAATCTCTTTTGACTCTCAAAAACTGAACTAAAACTTTCAATTTCCAATCAAATGAGCCCGCTCTGAAGTTTTTACGTGCATCCCTTTAATAAGAACCAAATATTCCCCCAGGGCATAACTTACAACACTTGCCCTCGGTCCCTGGGGGCTGTGTCGACCCCGGAGTTTTGTTATATGGTCTTTGAACTATTTTTTTTTAAGAAAAAGCTATCTCAAAGTTCTTACCGGTTGGTTTTGAGGAAAAAGGGCGTGGAGGGCGGGGACGGGAGGCTAGGTGCCCAGCGATTTCTTTTGACTCTTAAAAACTAAACTATAATTTTCAATTCCCAATCAAATGATCCCTCTTTGAGGCTTATATGAGAATCCTTTCCAAGACAACCATATACGCCCACAGGGTATAACTTGCAACGCTTGACCCCAGGCCCTGGAGGGTTGTGTTGACACCGGAATTTTTGTTACATGATCTTTGAACTATTTTTAACAAAATAGCTATCTCAAAAATTTTATCGGGTACATTTGGGAAATAGAGGGTTGTGGCGGGGCGGAAGCTGGTTACCCTCCAATATCTTTTGACGCTTAAAAAGTGAACTAGAACTTTCAATTTCCAATCAAAATGAAAATTTTGATTGGATGTGTTTATGAAAATGGTGGGGGTGAAAGGGGTGTTAGTTGCCTTCCAATCACTTTCGACTATTAAAATGCGAACTAGCCATTTAAATTTCCAATCGAATGATCCCTTTCTGAAGTTTCTACGACAACGATTTCTATAAAAACCCTTATATGCCCTCAGTGCATAACTTACAACCCTTGCCCTGAGGTCTGTGGGGGTTGGGGTTGTTATCCTCAAAGACCTAATTTCCTGAATTTTCAGCTACGTTGAACAACATGGCTATCTCAAAATTTTGATTGGATGTGTTTGGGGAAAAGGTGGGCATGAGAAGGGGGTTAGTAGCCCCCCAATCACTTTTGACTATTAAAAACTTCACTAGCCCTTTGAATTTCCAATTGAATGAGCCTTTTTTGAAGTTTCTACGACAATGCTTTCTATAAAAAACCTTATATGCCCCCAGGGCATAATTTACAACCCTTGCTCTGAGGGCTGTGGGGGAGTGTCCTCCTCAAAAACATAATTTCTATGTGGAAATCAGCAACGCTGAACAAAATGGCTGTTACACAATTTTGATTGGATGTGTTTGGGGAGCTGGTGGGCGTGGAAGGGGTGTTAGTTGCCTTTCAATCACTTTTGACCCTCAAAAAGGGCACTAGAACTCTCGATTTCCGATCGAATGGGCCTTCTTTGAAGTTTCTACGAAGATCCCTTCCATATAAAGTGCCTCTGGGAAAAAAAAACAACATTGGAGCATTGCATTGCAAAAAAATAACATTGGACCTTTACTATAGGCAACGCTATAGCGTTGCCTCTGGTAAAAAGTGAATTAAAACTTTCAATTTCCAACCAAATGAGCCCTCTATGAAGTTTATACGACCAGCCCTTCCATAACAGCCATATATGCCCCAAGCCATAACTCACAACGCCTACCCCCGGGCCCTGTGGGGGGGGGGAGGGAGCTGTGTCGACACCGGAGTTCTTGATATCTGAACTTTGAGCTATTTCTAACAAAATGTCTATCTCAAAATTTTTATCTGCTGCATTTAGGGTGTGGAGAGTCGGGGGCTAGTTGCTCTCCATTCTCTTTTGAATCTTAAAAAATGAACGAGAACTTTCAATTTTCATTCAAATGAACCCTCTAAGAAATTTATACGAGCCTCCCTTTTGACTATTTAAAAGTGAACTCGAACTTTCAATTTCCAATCAAATGAGCCCTATCTGAAGTTTAAACGAGCATTCCTTTCATAAGAACCATATATGCCCCAGGGCATAACTTACAACGCCTGCCTCTGGGCCCTGGGGGATTGTGACGACATCTGAGTTTTTGTTATCTGACTTTTGAGCAATTTTTAACTTAATGGCTATCTTAAAATTTTTATCTGATTAGTTCGGGAAAAAAGGAGCGTGGGGGGGGGGGGCTAGTTGCACTCCAATATCTTTTGACTCTAGAAAACTAAACTAGAACTTTTTATATCCAATCAAATGAGCCCTCTGAAATTTTTATGAGCATCCCTTCAATAAGAACCATATATTCCCCCAGGGCATAACTTACAACACCTGCCTTCGGGCCCTGGGGGGCTGTGTCTTCCCTGGAGTTTTCGTTTTATAGTCTTTGAACTATAAAAAAAATGTCTATCTAAAATTTATTATCGGTTGGGTTTGGGGAAAAAAGGGCGTGGAGGGGGTGGGGGCTAGGTGCCCTCCAATTTCTTTTGACTCTTAAAAAGTAAACTAGAACTTTCAATTACATATCAAATGAGCCCTCTTTGAAGCTAATAAGAGAATCCCTTCCATAAGACCCATATATGCCCTTAGGGCATAACTTGCAAAACCTGCCCCCGGGCCCTTGGTGTTCATGTTGATCCCGGAATTTTTGTTATATAGTCTTCGGACAATTCTCAACAAAACGTCCATCACAAAAATTTTATCCGATTCATTTGGGAAAAAGGGTCTGGGGGTGGGGGGAGCTGGTTACCCTCCGATATCTTTTGACGCTGAAAAAGTGAACTAGGACTTTCAATTTCCAATCAAATGAGCCCTCGCAGAAGTTTATACGAGCATTCCTTCCATAAGAACCATAAATGCCCCCAGGGCATGACTTATAACCCTTGCCCTGAAGACTGTGGGGGAATTGTCCTGCTCAAACATATAATTTCCGGAACTTTCAACTATGTTGGAGAAAATGGCTATATAAAAATTTTAATTTGATGTGTTTGGGGAAATGGTGGGCGTGGAAGGGTAGTTAGTTGCCTTCCAGTCCCTTTCGACTATTAAAAAGAGAACTAGCCATCTAAATTTCCAATCAAAGGAGCCCTTTCTGAAGTTTATACGACAATGCTTTCTATACAAAAGCCTTATATGCCCCCAGGGCATACCTTACTACCCTTGCCCTGAGGGCTGTGGGGGGGGGGGGTTGTTATCCTAAAAGATCAAATTTTCATAATTTTCAACTACGTTGAACAAAATGGCTATCTCATAATTTTGATTGGATGTGTTTGGGGAAAAGGGGGCGTGAGAGGGGGGTTCGGTGCCCTCCAATCACTTTTGACTATTAAAAGAGGCACTAGCCCTTTGAATTTCCAATCGAATGATTCCTTTTTGTAGTTTCTACGACAAAGCTTTCTATAAAAACCTTATATGCCCCCAGGGCATAACTTAAAGCCCTTTCCCTGAGGGATGCGGGGGAGTGTTCGCCTCAAAACATAATTTCTATGTGAAAATCAACTACGCTGAACACAATTGCTATCTCAAAGTTTTGATTCGATGTGTTTGGGGAATTGGTGGGCGCGGAAGAGGTGTCAGTTGCCTTCTAATCACTTTTGTCCCTTAAAAAGGGCATTAGAACTCTCAATTTCCAATCGAATGAGCATCCTTTGAAGTTTCTACGACGACCCCTTCCAAATGAAGTGCCTCTGGGAAAAAATAAATAAAGAATAAAACATTGGAGCCGTATGGCCTTCCCTATAGGCAACGCTATAGCGTTGCCTCTGATTCATGCAAATTATTCTCGCATGATAGTTTTTTGTTACTGTGTATTCTATTCTTTTTAAATATTAAATAGAAAAACAAGTTTTGTCAACTGAAAATAAGGAGCAACATTAAATTTAAAACGAACAGAAATTATTACGTATATGAGGGAGTTCACCCCCTCGTCAATACCTCACTCTTTACACTAAAGCTCGAAGTTTGTTCCAATTCTTTAAGAATGAGCCCTGAATCACAAAGGCCGTTTAATTAGATTAAATAGGTCTTTTAAAAGTACTAAAACGACTTTAGCATAAAGAATGAGGTATTGACTAGGGGGTGAACCCCCTCATATATGTAATAATTCCTGTTCGTTTAAGTTTTAATGTTGCTCCTTACTTTCAGTTGAAAAAACTTGTCTTTTATTTAATTTCTGATCGTTTTATAAATAATGTTGTGAAATCCGGCGCACTCTTTATAGAAAATTCCCTTCCCCCATGAAAAATTCCTCAATGGAAAGATCCTCCCACGTAACCATCCTTGGGAAATAGGAGCGTGAAAGGGGCACTAGCTGCCCTGCAACCTCTTCAGTCATTTAAGTAGGGCAGTAGAACTTTTGATTTTCGTTCGAATAAGCCCTGTCCCGGTTTTTTAGGACCATTAGTTCGATTTTATCACCCTTGGAAGAAAAACACATATCTGTGATCTTACTTCTGGCAAAAAATAGAAAATTCCACATTTTTCTAGACAGGAGCTTGAAACCTCTATAGTAGGGCTCTCTGATATGCTGAATTTGGTGTGTGATTTTCATTAAAATTGTTTGACTCTTTGGTGGGTTTCCCCCTTTTTTTGAAAATCGGGCAAATTTTCTCAGGCTTTTAGCTTCTGAAGGGTAATATTAAACTGAATGAAATTTATATATTTGGAATCAGCATAACAAGCTATTTTTTAAATGTGTTAATTGTTATCAAAGTTCCTTCTTTTAGAGCTTCGGTTCCTATTGGACCGATCCGTTCCTTACTTACAGTTCACTACACAAACTGTCTGATTGCCTTTTAAATTACTTAAACTGAAATTTTAGTACTTACAGAGAATGAGAATAAATAAGCTCTTCCGTTCTCGAAGCAGTTTCATAATTTATTTTTATTTTTAAATATTTTATTACATTACTCTTGTCATGCTGAAACGATTTTGAAAACTATATTCATTTTGAACAGTGTGATTTAGTTTTTCAAAACATTGATGATAAATAAAAAATAAATCAAAAGCAGCGCAATAGTGCTGCCTGTAATAATCCAGATGACTTGAAAGAACTAATGAAAATGTGTTGAATATATAGTGCATAACGATATTAATTTTTGGAAGCCTCAGCAATTCAAGATTTTATTTTACTGGATTTTTTTATTTTTCAATGTTATAAATATAAAAAAAAGTCTACGGTCAGGGAAGGGGGGGGGAAGGACAATAGCCAAACCCCTTTTTATAGTAATTTTTGTTCATTTTAGTTTAGACTTGACTTTTAAATTTAATTTGTACTCATTTTAAGATATATTTATTCATCTATATCAGTAACTGTTATCTTTATGGTTGATATGCTCATTGTTTTAATTTCTGTTCTTGTCAGGTTTTATTTATTCTTCAACAGTAATTTCTAATTGCTTTGAGTTTGAATTATTATAGAACATTATTTCCGTTGGTCTTACGTTTAATACGCCTCTTTACTGTTTTTGATTCAATAAAAAAAAGAAGTTTCTCAACTGAGAATAAGGAGCAACATTTAAACTCAAAATTGACAGAAATTTGTATATGACGGTGTAAGAGGGGGGGGGGGGGGAATCCCTTCAAATACGGAATAATTTCTGTTCGTTTAGAGTTTTTATTTCATTAGCATTAACCAAAATTTAATTCTTGCGTTAGTTCCAGCTAATTGACAGGTACCGAATTTTATTTGATTTTTTTTTATTTCCGTGGGGAGAAGGAATTTTGGCACTTCTGTATTATACGCCACTCACTCAAGTTTACGACGGGTAAAACCCCCAGAAAAAACCGGTTTCTTCGTTAGTTTCTTTGTTACTTTAGAACAAATTTGGGCTATATATTTGCACATTAGGGGAGAGGGAGGGTAAGGTATAGCGGTTCTACATGCAAAATATGTCAACTGCAATTATTCTGCATATTATTAAGTAAGAATTGTTTTCTGACTTCAAACTGTCCAAATACTTTACACCCCCCCCCTAATGTGCAAATATATAGCCCAAACTTTATATTTCCCATCTATTCTGTCACTTGTTTTTGTCTTGTCTCGCGCTAAGCTGAAAGAAACTGACGAAAAAACCGGTTTGTTCTCGAGTTTTACACAGTGTAAACTTGAGTGAGGGGCGTATAATAGATAAGTACCAAAATTCGTTCTCGCTACGGAAAAACAAACAAACAAACAAAACTCAAATAAAAAATCTCAACGGGGGGGGGGGGGTATTTTTCACGTTTTTTTTCCTGGGAGGGGGGGGGTATTTTCCGCGGGGAGTATTCTACGTGGGGGGTATTTTATGGGGGAGTATTTTCCGCGGAGGGGTGGTATTTTCCGGGGGCTGTTTTCCGCGGGGGGGGGGGTATTTTCCGCTGTTTTTTTTTTCCGGGGGGATTTTACGCGGCAGTATTTTATTTTTTTGGGGGAAGGGGTATTTTCCAATGGGGTAAACGCCGAGGGGAGGGGGTAACGCCGACCACATAGCGACAGACAGACTAATCAACAGACAGAAGAGCTGTGTTGGCATAAAGGGGCTTAACATTGTGATCCATTATTAAGAGTAGGAGCATATTATAACTTAACTTTTTCCTTCTTTTGTTTTTCGATTTACATCGAGCTCTTTTTCAAAAAGAAAAGAAAACTAGTGTCATTATCACTGCTCTATTTTTCTCGTTATTATTTGCCTTCTTGGATAAAAGCTACTTTTTCGTGAAATTTACATTTTTATCCTTTTTCATTATTTTTTTGGGAATAGGCTTTCTTTTCTACATTACAATATCAGTCTCGGATAAATAATCGGGGACACTCAGAAATCCTTAAATACTAATTGTGAAGGTAATTGGTAGAGATTTACCGAACATGCTTTATGTTTATGTAATTCAGCAGTTTTAGGCTTTTTTAGAATATCAGATGTGTCTTCTTTTTAGAACGATACATTGAATTTTTGTAAGAATTTTTAAGATTTCCATTTTCTTATAGAAAAACAAGAACCTTAATTGTAAAACTAAGGTATTCTACTCTAGTTCAAGAAATACAGTCTTTTTTGAAAATTAAATATTTATTGGATTTTTGTAAGATTTTCTAAAGTTTCCCAAGAACAAAACACGAACGTAAGTTTCAATAAAGCAGCGGGTGACATCAAATGACATCAGTTCTTTCCTGTTTTGAGCTTTAGAAAGCAGTAAGCACGAGACAAAAAGGGTGATTATTTATTCTAATAGCCAATATTCTATCTTTCAGAGCAAAATGAAGCTTTTAATGTTTTTGAGTATTCTTCTGTTCCTATTTGCTTCAATTGATTCAACGCTGGCCAAGCCTCAGAGAAAAGGAATTTACAGCTGCAGAGCGGGAAGGGCAGGCTGTGTTGCTTCTTGTCAATTGCAAAACTGTGCAACAGGATATTGTGGAAAGGACCAAGTCTGTCGCTGCTCAAGGTGTGGCAGTGGTGGCATATTCGGATAAGAGATAGGCCTACAACCTAACTGAAATTAATCTGCTTGCTTCTATTTGGAAATTTTTTTTAGTATTCTTTGTATAAACTTTTAACAAACACTAAACGCTTTTATTACATTTAATTTTTTTTAAATATATAGATGAAGGAGAATAGGTACAATTTTGAAAATACGCAAATGCGGAAGAAAAGTCCTGATCAGGGAAGTATTTGTTGGCGATTCAACTCTGAGTATATAACAATTCACACACAAAAAGAATAGGTTTTCTATGCTGATTCCAAATATATAACATTCTTTAAGTTAAAGTTATTCATCACACGTTATAAGCCTTATTTTTGAAAGAGGAAAAAACGTCCCGAAAATGGAATGACCTAGATGGAAATTGTGCTACAAAATTCAGCATATCGGATAACTCATTTCCAGAAGTTCCAAGCTCCTTACAAAATGTCTTACCTACAAAAATGTGACATCTGTATTTTTTTTTCGGTCATGGTCACGGAGGCGTGTTTAACCGTTTTTTCCTTTTTCTTGTAGTTTTCCCCACGGGTGATCGTACCGGCATATGGTCCTAGAAGATTGAAAAAGAGCTCTTTCAATACAAAACTAAAGTCCTAATGCCATTCTAAAGTAAGAAATAATGTGTCAAACAGTTCGTGGTAACGAACTGTAAGTAAGGAGCGACCCGGCTCAATGGTAACCGAAACTCTAGAAAACGGGTTTTTGATACAAATAGGTACATCAAAAGAATCAGATTTTAATGCTGATTTCAAATATATAACTTTCATCAAGTTTAGTGCTACCCATCACAAGTTACGCGCCTGAGAAAATTTGGCTGATTTTCAAAAAAAGGGGGAAATACCCCCTAAAAGTTATAGAACCTTAATGAAAATCACATTATCATATTCAGCGTATAAGAAAACCCTACTGTAGAGGTTTCAAGCTCTTGTATGCGAAAATGTGGAATTTTACATTTTTTGCCAGAAGAAAGATCACGGGTGCGTGTTTATTTGTGTGTTTGTTTGTTTTTTGGTTTTTTTTCCCAGGGGTGATCGTATTGATCCAGTGGTCCTAGAATACCGTGAGAGGGTTCATTGGAACGAAAATTAAAAGTTCTAGTGCCCTTTTTAAGTGACCAAAAAAAATGGAGGGCAACTAGGCCCCCTCCCACGCTTATTTTTTTCCCAAAGTCACCCGATCAAAATTTTGAGATAGCCAATTTGTTCAGCATGGTCGAAAGTATGATAAATATGTCTTTTAGGGTGACTTAATCCCCCTAAGTTCCCAGAGGGAGGGCTTAAAGCTATGAACTTTACCCAATGTTAACATATAGTATTGGTTATTGGGAAGTATACAGAAGTTTTCAAGAGGTTTTTTTTCTGGTAGTGGGAGGGAAGTGTGGGTCGGTGGTTACGTTGGAGGATCTGTTCATGAAGGAAGTTTTCATGGGGGAAGGGAAATTGCCATGAAGGGGGCGCCGGACTTGCCAGCATTATTTATTGGTTATTGGGAAGTATACAACCATTTTCAGGAAGGATTTTTTCTAGAGGGGGGGGGGCTAAAGGAGGGGGTTACTCTGGGGAATATTTCCGTGGAGGATGTTTCTTTGGGGTAAGGGACATTTCTATGCAGGGGGCGCCGGATTTCCAAGCATTATTTAAAAAACGATCAGAAATTAAATAAAAAATACAAGTTTTTTCAACTGAAATGTTAGAAGGAATATTAGAACTTAAAACGAACAGAAATTATAACGTATGTGACGGGGTTCTCCCCCAAGTCAATACCTCGCTCTTTACGCTACAGTTTTTTTTAGTGCTTTCAAAAGAGCTATCTATTCTAATTAAACGGCCTTTGTGATTCAGGGGTTTGTGAATAAATTTTTTTTTTAACTTTTAACGTAAAGAGCGTGGTATTGATTAAGGGGAGAACCCCTTCATATACGTAATAAAAAAAACAATAGAAAAACAAGCGATACGGCTCAATAGTAATCGAAACTTTTAAAAACGGAATTTTGATGTCAATAAATGTATCAAAAGAATGTGTTTATAATGCTGATCCTAAATATATAAATTTTATTAAGTTTAGTATTACTCATCAAAGGCTACGAGCCTGAGAAAATTTACTCGATTTTTTAAAGAGGGGGGAAACATCCCCTACAAGTGAAAAAATTTTAATGAAAACCACACCGTCAGATTCAGCGTATCAGAAAACCCTATTACATAGGTTTCAAGCTCATATCTACAAAAATCTGCAACTTTGTATTTTTTGCCAGAAGAAACATATACGAATATAGAAGTTCGTTACGTAAGTTAATTTGTAAAGACATCCATTTAGCAAAAGAAAAGTAAAATTTTTATGCAAATAAAAGCTGCATTAACTAAAAAACAATCAGAAATTAAATAAAAAAAGCAAATTTTTTTAACTGAAAGTAAGGAGCGACATTAAAACCTAAAACGAACAGAAATTATTCCGTATATGAGAGGGTCTGTCCCCTCCTCAACTCCTCGCTCTCTACGCTAAAGTTTGACTCTGTCTCACAACTTTATTTTTTAAAACGATAAAAAACTTTAGCATAAAGAGCGAGGCGTTGAGGAGGGGACAGCCCCTTTCATAGACGGAATAATTTCTGTTCGTTTTAAGTTTTAATGTCGCTCCTTACTTTCAGTTTAAAAAACTTGTTTTTTTATTTATCACACAAAAGTTCGACCCAAAGAAAACTAAAACTCTATTAAGTGAAAATTCTGAAATGTCAAATCAATATAAATCATATAAAAGCTGTACATTGATTTTCCCACTTTCAGAGACCGAAATGCCGTACCGTGGCTTATTCGTTCCTAAAGATAAACGGTACTAGGCGTATATATATATATATATATATATATATATATATATATATATATATATATATATATATATATATATATATATATATATATATATATATATATATATATATATATATATATATATATATATATATATATATATATATATATATATATATATAGTGAGTATATGTATATATATATATATATATGTATATATATATATATATATATATATATATATATATATATATATATATATATATATATATATATATATATATATATATATATATATATATATATATATATATATATATGTGTGTGTGTGTGTGTGTGTGTGTGTGTGTATATATATATGAATATATATATATATATATATATATATATATATATATATATATATATATATATATATATATATATATATATATATATATATATATATATATATATATATATATATATATATATATATATATATATATATATATATATATATATATATATATATATAAAAAAAGTATATGTATATATATATGTGTGTATATATATTATTATTTGTGTATATATGAGGGGGATATTTCTCCGGTCATATGCTATTAAAACTAAATTTTGATTGGTGCAATTTTAAAAGTATTTAGGTATACCATAAGTACTGTTAATTGGCAGCTTCGGGGATTTTAACTGATTTTCTTTTAAACATTTGAAAGGAAAATTCCATTGCTTAAAACAAATACAGCTAAACTGATCATTTCTTTTTCGAACTAGTGGGATAATAAAACAAGTTTCAACTTCTTACACCTTTGATTCTATGGTAAATCATTTGTTCTTGAACCATAGAAATACAATGTTAGACATAAGGGTAAAGAGTGGTGCTGATATACTAAGATGTACTCCTTTGTTATCAATCTTTGAGAGGAGCTGCCGCCCTACTCAAACCCTTAGTAGTAGTAAGGATAGTACTTGTAACAGTAAAAGTAGCAGTAGTATTAGTAATAGTATTAGTATAGTGGTATTACTAGTTCTGCGTACCATTCTTATGATACAAGGAATTCTGCGGACCTAGTACATGAGAGACGACACACTGCTAGGTCTAGTTTTGTATTTAGGCATGTGGGTGTTTTGGTATGGAACAGTCTTCCGGAAAGCACTAGGATGGCTGAGAGTGTGTCCTCTTTTAAAAATAGGTTAAAGAATTTCTTAATGAATAAGGATGGGTGAGGGGGGGGGGCTGTATTCTGTCTTCTACCTTGTGTAAGTATTGGTTCACTAGTCCCATGAGGTTTATTTCTTATATATTTATGTGTTTGCATTTTTTTCAACATATGTGTAATAAGCGAGTAAAATATTGAGTCATGCCACAAACAAATTTTTATAGATTTTCACGTGGTAGGTCTGTCTGATATGTTTTTTTTGTGAATATTGGTCTTAAGTAAAAATGAATTTTCTCTAAAAAAAAGTAGTTTTATAAGTAATTGTTTCAACAGTAGCAGTAGTATTAGCAGCAGTAGTAGTATGTAAACCCTGTCTTTTCTTCAATTGATCTCCACCCATATCATGCTCTGGAAATTTCAGCTTGATCCTGTAACACGTTCCTAAAATTTTGCTGATAAGCTCTTTTGACATTCTGTATGTACACAGTGTGTTCTGAAATAGTTCTACTTTCCAATCAACATTTCCTGAAATTTCTACTTTGACTCTTCAGCCTTTGTAGTAGTTGCAATAGAAGAAGCACTAGTGGTAGCAGTAGTTGTAATTAGTAATGCCGTTCATATATTGCCTTTTGATAAACTCATCAACCCCCTCATCGTTCCCTGAAAGTTCCAACTTAGTACCCTAAATTATTCCTGAGATGCGCCTATTGACAACCTGCATGCACATAGTGTTTTTGATTTAGTTCAATAATTCCCAGCGAAATTCTTAGAAAGCTTCATCAGAATGTTCTTGGCCTTTTGGACACCAAGGGTTAAACACGCCCCCCTTTCCCGATAACGAATAATACATGTAAACAATGGGAAAACGGTATAGCTTACAGCCCTTACCCCAAGGGGTATAAGGGGGGATGACATCCCCAGAGATATAGCTATTGCATCTTTCAACTATTATAAACAAAATGGCTATCTCAAAATTTTGATTAGATACCTTCGAGGAAAAAATGTACGTAGGAGGGGGGGTAATTGTCCTCCAATCACTTTTGACTCTTAAAAATTGTATTAAAATATTCAATTTCCAACCGAATGAGCTCCTTCCGACGTTTTTACAACTCCTTCCATAGGAAGTGCCTTGTTGAAAAAAATGTAATTGAGAATATCCTCAGTCTTAGTAGTAGTCACCTTAAAAAATAGTAGTTTTAATAGCAAAAGTAGTAATGGTTGAGTTGCAGTAGTTGTAGTAGCACTAGCGTGCACTAATTGTCTTTTTGTGAATTTACCATCCCCATCATCACTGCCTGAATCTTCCAACTTAACAAGTCATACCTGAGATATACCCTTTTGTCAACACGCAAGCATATAGGGTGTTTTGATTTAGTTCAACGCTCCCCTCAGCATTCCCTGAGAGCTTCACCTGAATGGCCTGTCTCGTCCATTTAAAAAAAAATTGCGTTTGTGTTGGCGAACTATTTTGAATTGGTTGGGCGGTCTCACCATAAGTAAACAGCGAAGTGAGAACAATAATATTTTTTTCACCAAGGCACTTTGTATGGAAGGATTTGCCGTAGAAACCTTAGGAAGAGACTCAATCGACTGGAAGTTAAAAGTTTCTTGTGTCCTTTTTTAGAGTCTAAAGTGAATGGAGGGAAACCAGTCCCCCTCCCACCCACCTTCTTCCTTAAAAACATTTGATCAAAATTTGGAAATAGTCATCTCGTTTAGCATAGTTGAAAGGTTCAAAAACTATATATCTGGGAATGGCAACCCCTCTGGCCCCACAGTCTGTTGGGCAAGGGCTGTAAGTCATTCAATTTGTCCAATGTTAAATATGGTATTTGGTATCGAGAAAGGGGGGAATGGTTGACCTTTTGTGTCCAAAAATTCCAAGCCATGGGACGACTATATAGAGGTTTTTGACAAGGCGGTTCTAATACGGTTCGTGGTAAAGTTGTATTAAAACTTTATATTCCATATTCGGGTTGCAGCGGTAGCTAGCAACCTAGTAAGAGACGATCACGTCCAATGTTAAGAAATATAAAAAACCCATATAGCCTAAAAAAAAGTCAGATCAAAACAAAAAGTACACCATTAGAACGGCCTTGTCCGAAACCCCTGTATAGGAAACTTTCTGTCCCTTGGCTTAAACAGCAAGGTAGATATATTGGCTTGAAAATCAAGAAAAGTGGCGGCTACTACAACATTCTGCCTAAACAGCATATTTTTTTTTCTTTCTTCTTTCTTTTCCATAGCTAGCTTGGCATTGGAACATCGTAGAGAGTTGTTCAATTGCTCATTTTAAAGGAAATTAATTGGGTTAAAAATCCTTTGTAACTAAAATAACTTATTTATAAAAGAAAATAAATTTTTCCACTAAAAACTGCATTTTTGATGTCTTTTCATACTGCAGTCTTTTCAAATATATTTGATTTTTGTACATAAATCATAATCGTATACCAGCGGTAAGATTTGAACCCACGCCTCAGAAGAGACTGGTGGCTAACACCAGCGCTTTGGACCGCTCGTTGTTTCTGAAGACGACATGAAATAATATCATTACTCCATGACGTCATGAAATAAAATCATTACGCCATGACATCATGATTACCATATAAAAGGCAACAAAGATGTAAATGGTCTCATTCATGGTTACATAATGGTTAAATCAAAAAAAGCTACACGGAAGTTAAAAAAACAGTGCTACACAAAAAACAGAGATAGCATCTTGAAAAGAGAAAAGCAAAGGTATTCAACCGACCAGGCGTGTAGGGAAGTAAAAATTGAGAGAGCAAAACAAAACAGCAAGGAGTATTATCACAATGATGAAGATTACAGACATGCGAAAATTGATAGAGACAAACAGCGTTATTATAATGATGTAGTTTATAAACATGCAAAAATTGAGACAGCTAAACAAAAGAGCAAGGAACGGTATGATAATGGTGAAGATTACATAGAAGCAACGATTGAGCAGGCTAGACAAAAGATCAAGGAACGTTATCACAATGATGAAGATTACAGAGAAGCAACGATTGAGCAGGCTAGACAAAAGATCAAGGAACGTTATCACAATGATGAAGATTACAGAGAAGCAACAATTGAGTAGGCTAGACAAAAGATCAAGGAGCGTTATCACAATGATGAAGATTATAGAAAAGCAGCAATTGAGCAAGCTAGACAAGCGATCAAGGAGCGTTATCACAATGATGAAGATTACCGAAAAATATATAAGAAAAAAGTTGCTACCACAATAATGAGTAGATACTGGGGTGACAAAAGCTATAATGAAAAAATTAAATTTTCTGCGAGGTTGTATTCAAAATAATCACGAAAAGCATTCAAAATTACATATTAAAATTCTCTTTAAAAGAGCGGATGTTGTTGAAAAGACGGCTAGAAATGCTCTGACAAAACTTCATTTTAATATCCAAAAAAAATTTTGTCCGTTTAAGGAAAAGCTTCGATGGTACGAATTAGCAACTGTGGATCAGTTTATAGATGCAATGGAAAATATTTGACAAAGCAGTGAATATACGGAGGCGCACTTCTTAGAAAATTCGTATATTAATTTTGGAAGGAGCAATTGCAGTTTATGTAGCAGTAATAGAAATATATTTACAAGCGTTCCTATCAACAGCGAAGGAAAAGGAATGTTTTTCAATTATGGCGAAAACGAACCTGTTAGGGTTATTAGTATATGTCTTTGTAAGACTAATGATTTAGAACAAATTCCTGGATCCAGTGCCAAGCTATCTGTGGAAAAGAAAAAAAAAAAAAAAAGATGCCGTTAGGGCAGAATGCTGTAGTAGCTGTCACTTTTCTTGATTTTCAAGCCAATATATTTCCCTTGCTGTTAAAGTCAAATGACAGAAAGTTTCCTATATAGGGGTTTTGGACAAGGCAGTTCAAATGGTATATTTTGTTTTGATCTGACTTTTTGTTTGGAGTTATGGGTTTTTCTAATTCTTAACATTAGACGTGATCGTCTCTAACTAAGTTGCTAGCTACCGCTGCAACCTAGATAGCGAACCTGAAACAATCAAGAAGCTTACTAAGTCCAATTTATGCAATGGTTTTTTATTTCAATAATTGTCTTTTAATGTAAGGTTGCTTTAGTAACTATGAGATAGACTTCGGTCCTCACTGTAGCATTATTTCAAACAGGAAAATGATGGTTTTTTCTCTTTTGAAATAGTAAGGAACGAACCTCAAACGATCAAGTAGCTAACTAAGTCCAATGTATGCAATATTTTTTATTCCAATGATCGTCTTTTAATGTATCCTATATACGACTATAACGTCATTCATTAAGCTTGTACAGGAAAATGCAGTATTTTTTTTGTCAAAATTGATTTTATTTTCAAAACTATTTATTTTTAATTACAAAAGACACTAGATGTTGCAATTTCCTTTAAAATGACCTATTATACAGCTTTCTATGATTTTCCAGTGCCTAGCTAGCTGAGGAGAAAAAAAAACGGAAAGAAAAAAAAGATACCGTATATGGAGAATATCGTGGTTTCAGCCACTTTTCTTTATTTTCAAGCCAATATATTTTCCTTGTTGTTCATGCCATGGGACAACTCTATAGAGGTTTTGGACAAGGCGGTTCTAATATTGTACTCTTTGTTTTGATCTGACTCGATTTTCAAGGAGTTATGGGTTACTTTAGTTTTTAACTAATATGGGACAGGATCGTCTCCTACTAGGTTGATAGCTACCACTGCAAACCGGACTAGCTACCACTGCAACCTGGATGAGAGAATGAGGCATTTAACTAAGTCCTGTATGTGCCATGGTTTGTTCTCTACTAGGTTTCAGCTATCTCTGCAGTCATGATACCAATGAAACTTACATAATTCCCATTTATAACTAATCGATTCTTTATGTAATTTTAAACCTAGTCAACCGGCTAAAAAAGCTAAGTTGGTGGATAGTGTAGCAGCAACCGAGGCAGCAACAGAAGCTGGCCCAAGTGAGGTGTGTAATTTTGCCATTTATGGTTTGACTAATATAAACATATAGCCTTTGCTTCATGCAATAAATTCCATGCGAATTAAAGTTTAGCCTACAGAAGTAAGATCTTAATTTCGCGCTACAACTTTTGATTAATGTATAAATCGCAAATTTTGTGGGGAAAATCATATAACCGATAAAAAACAATTATAGATATAGAGGTGTCATTCAAGGAAGGGGGGGCAGGGTAGGACTTCAGAAATGACTACAGGGACTACAGCCTGATTTATCAGACAAAATTTATTACAAAGAGTTTCGGAAGAGCTTAAGAGAACTAAAGAGCATTAAATGCTTTCCTAAGGCCCGGCCATTTTTGCTAGGCGGTCGCTCACCATTATTTATACCTCTTGTTATATTCTCACCCTTGAAACTGGGTATGGCACAAAAAGGGAATGAAAGAGAGCTAAAATACATTTGAATTGACAGTTTTAGTATAAATAAAAATTGCTGCTTCGTGACAGAATTCTACGTTTTAAAGTTAAATCGGCTGTTATTGCGAGGCATTCACTTCACGTCAGCGTGCTTCATCCAAAACAAAATTTATGACTTGCCCTCCTAGATTTTGCTGATAAGCTAGAAAAGTACGAGAATTTTGTTGTATTGAGTTGCTAAGTTTCTTATTCGGATTATGTTATCGTTTAATTTACATGATGTTAGTAGACTCCAGGATGAGAATTTGAGAGAAACTTTCCAGGAACAGTTGAATACTAAACTTGAGAGTTTAAAATTTGATAATGTGGAAGATGGTTGGAACAATTTTAGAAAAGATAATTTGTGACGCTGTTGAACGTATCTAAGGAACGAAAGCTAGAACTGCAGCTAAGAATATTAGTGAAAAAGCTTTATGTTTAATAGAAAGGAGAAAGGACTTGTACAAGAATTATGTGAGTAATAGATCGCATGAAAACAAAAGAAATGTAAAGAAAGTGGAGAAAGCATTGCAAAGTGAACTAAGGAGGTGTGAAGTGGAAGCCATGGATAAAATTGCCGAGGATTTAGAAGATGCAGCTAGACGGCATAATAGTAAAATATTGTACTGGCACGTTAACCAATTGAGAGGGAGCATTCGTTCCGGACTTGTCCAAGTTAGAGATAGGAAGGGCGTGGCAATTAGTAATAAGGAAGAAACAAAGGCGAGATGGGCCGAACATTTTGAGAACTAGCATAACTGAGATAGAGTTACACAAACGAATATATAGAAAAAGGAAAAAGTTTGTGATACCTTGGATGTGAAGGAAGATTTATTTTGTGAGGAGGAATTAGCAACAGTAGTAAAAGGATTAAAGAATAATAAGGCTCTAGGTGCTGATAGGGTAGTAAATGAGTTTCTTAAATATGGTGGCTCTGAGGTTAGAAATAAGCTACTGAAGATTATGAATATGTTTTTTGAAAAAAGGGAAGTACCTAACGATTTTAGGAAAACCTTAATTAAGCCACTTTATGAGAAAAGTGATAAAAGCGAGTGTGGCAATTATCGAGGCATTAGTCTGGTCTCTGTAGGTAGCAAATTGCTTAGTAATATGATACTTTTTAGACTGAGAGATGCCGTAGACAAAGTTTTAAGAGAAGAGCAGTGTGGTTTTAGAAAAGGTAGAGGATGCGTCGACCAAATTTTCACTCTTAGGTTAATAATTGAAAAGTGCCTAAGTTTTCAAACACCTTTGGTCCTCAGTTTTATAGATTATGAGCAAGCGTTCGATTCTGTTGATAGAGGAGCTTTAGTAAAGGTTTTGTACCATTGAAGAAATATTTGTGGTAATAGAAAAGGTTTGCTCGTGGCGATAGAGATTTCTCCTATTGCGCCACTTATAGCGCTGGAGATTGTGTCAACTAGGCTAGCGCCACTCTCGATTAATGAGAGAAAATTGAATATGTAGACATACAAATGTGGCTTCTTCTTTCTTGAGCTATCTGGAGATCAGATTCCTTTGGGATCATTTACCTTGGAGACTGGCGAACTAATTACCTATTATCGGACTAGACTCAGACATATAAGAGAAACAAACACATATAAAAAGACAATAGATTTATTTAACTTACATGCTTAGTTGTACAGCAACGGGTCACTTCAATGACAATAATGGTGACCGAAATTATTTGCGGTACTAATCGTTTTAAGTCTGACTTCGTATTCATATTAAAAAACACATTTACACCACTCCCAACCGCAGTTCTTTCGTCCTGCGCTCTAGGGACTGCCTGCCATTGGCTCACGTGCACCAAGGACGCGAATCCTCGTCCAATAATCTCTTAAAGATTTTTCAGATGATTCAGGAGTTCACACAGTTTTTTGCCTTTTAAACTTCCTTGGAAATTTTATGCATTGCATTTTTTTGGCTACAATTATCTTAGCGAAATTCTAACGACTAGCGCCGTTATCTGACTGAAGCTAGAAATGCAATTTCTCTTTTTGCTGATTAAGGACTTTTCATTTTTTGCAACTAGATTTAGCTTAATTATAAGGAATTAGAATTATCTTTAAGGTTATTTTTGTATTTTAAGAACATCACACTTTACTCATGGTATATATCACCCTTCCCATGAAATAATGACGCCCCGTCATTAGTTACTGCCCAGTAGGAATTTTGAAAATTTTCAATTATTTTTCTTGTTTTATTCTACATCCCTATCTAAAATTAATCTACCGGACTAAGATTATTTTTGATTCTAGGTTAGCTACTATATTAAAGAATTTTTTTTTTTTTTTATATATAAAACTGATTACTTTTACATTTCCAATAAGGTTGGGACTATTCTACTTTTACAATATTTTTATTTTTATTTTGCTGTCTATATGACGTACTACATACTATCTACACAGAGTTAAATGAATAACATAATAATCTTACACCTAATTCTACTTGTGTTACACACATGAATGATTTATAACATACAATATTTGGTTCATCATATTCACAGATGACATTAAAGCACTTTCACTATTAAGATGTTTGAATTGCCAAAGTTATAATAAAGTAATAGATGAAGATTCACATCTATTAGTCACCTTTCATGTCCTTAGTTTACTACACCCATCTGTTGTAAATTACCTTCCTACACTCCTTTTGTCCTGGCAAAAATTTCGAAGCACTTACGTTATTGTTTCTTCATGTAACAATTCAAGTCTAGTTGTCTTTACACGGTAAGTTTTCCCTAATAGTCAACTGGGAAATGACTGTTAAGTAACGTTCTAATAATTAACTGGGAAATGATTCTTCCCACTGTAGGTGTTGGTGTTTTTCTTTTCAGCATACAATTCTTTTTTTTTGGATTTTTGGGGCAAAGAGAGAATGTATTCTTACGTAAAATTGTTCATTTGTGCCTTTTGAAACAGGTTGTCGTCATATTATGGTGACTCTTTTAATATATTGTCTTTAAATTCAACTTCAAACATCTTTAAATATCATTTGACTTCAAATATCGTTTATCTTGTACTGCTTGATGGGGTTCTCAGAATTAAACTTCAAATTGTCTTTAACTTCAGTTTCAAATATCTTCAAATGTCTTTAAGCATCTTTCAACTTCGAATATCGTTAAATATCGTTTATCGTGTACTTCTCGATGGCGTTCTCAGAGTTAAAGTTCAAATTGTCTTTCATTTATGCTTCAAATATCATCAAATGTCTTTAAGTGTCATTAGACTTCAAATATCGTTTATCGTGTGCTGATCGATGGAGTTCTCAGAATTACACTTCAAATTGTCTTTATTTTCTTCTTCAAATATCTTAAAATGTCCTTAAGTGTCATCTTAACTTTAAATATCGTTTAATATCGTTTAGCTTCAAATATCATCACTATACTGTCAAATTATTCTGGGGTCCATAGTGAGTATCAACAGCGATATCTACGTATTTATATCTTGTACTGGCAGATGGGTTTCTCAGCGTTTATGCGATTATATAGTTCGTTAAAGTACTTGATACGGAGGTTCAAATATAGTGTTACCTGATACGTAATATGGTTCGTGGTTGAAGAAACGACGGTCAAAGGCAACTGTTGTTCTCGTAGACCAAGCTGGGACGAAAGTTGCCTGAGGTTAGGGTAAGTACTCTTCGCTAGTTGAGATATTATAAAAATAGATATTGCTGGGTCGTATCTGTACTTGGCAGCTCATTGTAATGCTCGATAACCAAAGCTTTTATTTACTTTCCTGTAATAAAAACAACGCGGCAGAATCACATGTTCTTTGAAGTAAGTACTCATGCAATAATTCACGCATTAATTGGGTTATAATTTCTTAGCTATGAGACAGAATTAAATAAATACACTAATATTAGCACTCACAATGAAAATCTAAAACAGAAATTTCTTCAAATTTGTTTTGATAACGAAAATATCGGTATTAAATAAACATAATTTACCCTACATTATTAAGTTTGAGGTCTACTTTTACAATATTTTTCATGCCTGCATTCTTCACGCAAGTCCGTGCTATATAAGAAACGCATGTTGCAGCGTCATAACCACCCGGTTTTACGCAAACGATACTACAATGGGGGAACAAGACATAACAAGGACTAGTGGAGACCTCTATACCCACTATTTTTCTGATGTCTTCCCTATTTCTTGGCTTAGACGTTCTCATGTGGCTGCCGGGTTTAACGGCTGGAATGCAGAGGTTCTTAGTCTCAGGATTTTTCCGTAATTGCAAGTCCACATTGGTGCCTCATATTCACTTTTCGAATAAGGTCATTAGATGCAGGATTTCCAAGCTTGCCTCCGTAGATTCCAGTTAATGCTTGACAAAGAATATAAGCATAATGAAGAACTGACATCAATATCTTTTTATAAGGCTATTGTTTGAGCAAATCCTTCAGCACTAAATAAATAAATATTATATTAAAGTCTTATTAGAATCCGTTAAGCGAGAAACACCTTCACATTAATAGGGAATTCCTTGTGGGTTTTACTTAGTCGCCATTGGACATTCTCAGGGTTTCAATTCATATATCTTAGCTGATTAAATGGTTTTAGAATTTTACATATTATTATTGAGATATAATTTCATATCCGTCGTGAAATTCTACATATAAACGTACCGATAGGTTGTTTGGTTATAGTTACCAATAGTTTGCTATTAGTACATATAATACTCGAGTAAGAAACATTATATTTCTCGAGTAAGAAACACATGAATAAGCAAACTTTCGGCGCTTAATTACACTGGTAGGCCTAAGATAATTATAATCTGCACTAAGATAAAATATTTCATATAAATAGACGCTTCTGTACTGGTAGTTTTTTTTTGATACTATCCATCTTAGTTAGGATATGGGTCGATTTTTAATGGAAAATCCTAGGGAGAACCTGAGTTAGCATAGGTAAGACATAACGTGACTGACTTACGAAAATATGTAACATAAATATGAGCACAAGGTATGTCATAGATAAACCAATGAAAATAAAGAACATTTTTGTCACCGAACTATAGAACAGTGATCTCTCTGTTATTGTATTACGTCATAGATATAAACTAATGAAATTAAATTTATCGTCAAGGAGCTAAATACATAAATGCCTTTGTTTCTATATGAAAGTAATGTTTAACACAGAGCTGTAGGACAGCATACGTCATAGATATAATATAATGAAATTAAAACGCTTTTTTTTCTCGGAGCTATAAGAAAGTAAACTCTCTGTTTCTCTTTCAAAGCATTCTGATCCAAAAACGAAAACTTAACTAGCTCACAGAAGTTTCTATTCAACCTTTAAGTATTGCTTTGACTGGCCCTGATTGGCATAAAAATACTAATTTCTTATACTTGAAGGATTGAGAAATGTCCCTTCCTATGGTCGTTGAAAAAAATTACAAAAAACAATCATGGGCCTTGAGTTCCTCCCCAGGCTTCCCACAAGACGTGGTCCGTCAACGCAGAGTTGATTACGTAACTTAATACTAGTAGACCACTAGCTTCCTATCCATTTGTAGTTATTTTTTGATTCCATCGATCAGTATGTTTTGAGCATGAACATCACCAATTACATTGAATAGATGATATTGACTTCTAGAAACCTTCTCTCATGACATAATTCCGTTACTTGGTCATAACTGGGTACATATAGGCAATCAACTGATTGAATTGTATCTATGGCATAGTTAAATTTCATAATGCTTTGAAATTTGTCTTTACATTAATTAGGGATATTTCCATCTGTCAGGTTTTTTAACCGTTCTACCTGACTGTGTCGTTATTTTCTCCTCGGTTTCTTGCGGTTTTTGCTTTTTCGGTTTGTCTAGCGAAATAAGGTCAAACTTTTTGTATTGTTTTTTAAAAAATTCTTGCCCTTTTAATATCGTTTGTTTCCCGTGTGTGGCTGCTGAGGTCGGCCTTGATTTCTCTATTTCTTTAGCTACTATTTGGTCTGATTCCCCATCAGACTCTTCTGAACTGGTTTCCGACGAATCCTG
This sequence comes from Artemia sp. Qi Xiang Cuo, assembly GCF_049724085.1. NCBI lineage: Eukaryota > Metazoa > Arthropoda > Branchiopoda > Anostraca > Artemiidae > Artemia > Artemia sp. Qi Xiang Cuo. Next base: position 25,538,046 of record NC_142798.1, on the reverse strand, counting down.
ATTAGAACTTTTAGAGGTGGCACTTTTTGAGGTGTCACCTCCCCTTCCTTCGTAAATTTTCACTCCTCTGGAAGTAGAAAGTTTATTCTCTAAGTCCTCGACTTGAGGTCTCAACTCGGGGGATTTGAAAGAGTCATGAGAGTTTTGGGAGGAATCAATAGTTTTTGTGGAGTTCCTCCATTGTTTGAAGGCCATGTCTTCAAGGGGATGAGGAATTCTTTGCAATAGGGATTCCCTCCGTGAAGACCACGTCCAGTCGTGCTTAGGTTTGACCTTGGACACAGTTATATCATGATATTGACCTTGCTGGTCATCCTTTGGAGTTTTATTCCCGGGCAATGTACTTTGACTTGTTTTTATGGGAAAATTTATTAAATCCATAGCTTCTCGCAGGTTTGTTTTAGTTAAATCTTTGGGAGGAGTTTTCTTTACAGTAATACCGGGGGTTTCTACAGCTCTGTTTAATTCTTCTTGTAAGGACTGGGGCCTTTTTATTGGTGTTGTAGGGGAAACCATATCGTCTGGAAATCTTTTGGGGGGGCATGGGGTCGAGATTCTATCGGGGAAAAATTGGGTTTTTGGAGATATTGTATAATCTAAATCTCCCGCGCTCGCCGATGAATAGCTTTTTGGACTTTTTGGCGTTTTAATTTCAGGAAAAAATCCTGGTCTTAGGGATTTTTTTTTTAGGAACAACTAGATTTTCCATTGCTAAAAATTCTTCAAAGTTTTGTTCATCACTTTCATTTTCAAAAAATCTTGTTTGAAATTAAAGGGTTTTAGCTCTGCCAGTCTTGACCTAGGGGTCTCATTTTCCAAATCTGACGAATCAGTAGAAGAGGGATGTGACATCCATCTCTCTGTAAATTTTGCTCTTTTTATTCGGCTAACGTGCGCCTTGTAAGTTTTTCCACTATCGGGGTTCTCCATTTTAAAGGTATATTCATTATCGTACTTTTTGACTATTCTGTACGGTCCAGAATATTTGTTTGAAAGTTTTTTCCTTCCGTTTTCGCCTCGTTCCTTAGGTAAACGAAGTCTTCTACTTTGAAATTTATATTCCCCTTAACTTTGGGTTGGTTTCTTAGCTCTTGGTTTATTTTACATTTTTCCAGCTCTTGCCTAACTATTTTATAAGTTTTCCTCATCCTATTTATGAATTCTTGTTTATAGTCTTCTGAGTCTTTATAATATTGACAAGATTAAATAATATCCTAATACGGGATTATAAAATATCGACCAAAAAGTAAATAAAATGGATTGTCTTTGGGTGTTTAGGAATAAGCAGTGTTGATTACGTTGGTAAAATAATGTAAGAATTTATCCCAGTTGCTCCTATTGTCTTTCGTATAAATACTTAGAACATTCGAAAATATTTTAATCCTGTTTTCTATTGTGAAAGTGGCCTGTGGGTGGTAATGTGCGGTCACTATGTTCTCAATATTCACAGAACTGGTGTAATCTTTCGTAACTTGTGTGATGAAGGTGATCGTGGTGTCACTAAAAATTCGGTCTTTAATGACGAATCTTACAACATAAATTTCTAATTCCTTACTTGAGGAATAAGCACATTGAATTTTCGATTTTTTTGCACGACTCCATCCTGAAAAATGATACACATCAGAAAGAATACAAGTATGGCCTCTGCTAGAAACAGGTAATCCTCCATTTGTCCCGTATAGGTCAAATGAGATAATATCAAAGTAGTACTTTGCTACTGGGACCCTTCCCATTGGAGGATTTGGATAAGCTGGGGGAATTTTTCTCAAGTTACATGCTTCGCATGTACTTACAAATTCTTTAAGTTTTGTCAGTGCCGATTGTACGTAAAAGTATTGTTTTAACTTATGGAACGTTTTCATAACTCCTAAATGTCCACTTGTGTCAAACTGAAAATATTCAAATGCATGCCCTATCAGTTTTTGAGGTATTACAGGTATTGTTAACATTTGATTTCTATTTGTCTCAGCAGTCACTATTCAAGACAGTATTTCTTCATTAAGACAATATTAGAAATTATATGTATCTTTTCTAATAGTTTCGAATTTATACTGTAAAGCCTCATCATTCGCAAAATAATAAATTAGTGCTACACACATTTCTTCATTTTTTTGCTTTCTTTTTTTATTTTCCAAAGACAAGGGACAATAGTTAATCTTATTTTCTTTTACTGCGTCCTTGACTTTGTTTTTCTTACATCCATGTTTGCTTTTAGCATTGATAGCATTAATTTCATTTTCTTCATTTTCCGACGGATCATTTTCTGGATATCGACTCAAAAAGTCGCAAGCTGCGTTTTGGTTTCCCTTTAAATGTTCAAATTCATAATCTAGGTCTTGGATTTTCATAATCCATCTAGATAGAATGCCCGTGGGGTTTTTAAATGTGCGCAGGTACTGCAAGCTTTTATCGTCTGATCGTAATATAAATTTTCTACCAATTAAATAATGCCTAAATTTGTCCAAGTGGTAAATAATAGATAGCAATTCTAAGTTAGTGGCGGAATAACTGCTTTCGCCTTTTGATAAGGTTTTACTTGAATAGCATATAACTTTTTCTATTTGTTTAGGTGTTCCCTGTAGAGGGTTAGGGTTTTCTACTAGGATGGTTTGCGAAAGGATAGCGCCTATGCCCTTTGAGCTAGCATCAGTGGTAACGATGAATTTTCCGTTTTCGACATCAGGGAGTGATAAAATTGGTTCAGAAGTGAGCGCCTTTTTGAGTTGGTCTAGGGAAGTTTGAGCTTCCTGGGACCAGGTAACATTATGGGAGTTTCCTTTCGTTAATTCCGTGAGGGGTTTCGCAATTTGGGCATAATTGCGTATGAATTTTCTAAAGTAGCCAGTAAGTCCTAAAACTCCCCTTAATTCTTTCATAGTTCTGGGGGGCTTGAGGTTTTCAACACATTTTATTTTATCAGGGTCTGGGGATATCTCTCCCTGGGTTACTACTACTCCTAAAAATTTAATTTTGGATTGAAATAAATTTACTTTCTCAGGCCGGCATTTTAAATTTCCTTGCCTGAACTTCTCGAACACCTCAGCTAAAGTTGCCATGTGTTGCTCAGTGTTTTCCCCCACGCATATAAGATCATCGACAAAATTAATTATGTTCTTCACTCCTCTTAACAGGTGCAAGGGGGGTCTACAAAACGTGGTTGAACTTGTTTTAAGACCAAATCGTACCCTCAGGTATTCATAAGATCCAGATTTGGATGCTGAAAAAGTAGTCTTATGGAAATCCTTTTTGGCTATTTTCACTTGGTGGCACACGATATGGCTGTTTTGCTACGGGATTACCAGTCGTTAAAAATGAATGCTGGTAAAAAGGGATAAGCCCCATGTCAATTTAAGATGCAGAAAAAAAAAACATAAAATTACATAATGAATAGCAAAAATTTTTATTAATTTACAAATACGGAAAATTATACATTTTAAATTTGTTTAAAAATTGCGATTTAGTCAAGGGATATTCGTTATTTGAAGTTTTAATGCCGTTAACTTGGTTTATTTTTGAATTTTCCCATTTTTTTAAATCATGTTCCGTTATAACTTGGATTTGGACTAAACAGATCCCCTTTTTAATTGTAATTGTATCATTATCATAGTTATTGGTTACCCAAATAAAACCGTTTCTTTTGTTATAATATATAATTCGTTCCTCGCATGACAGATTTTAAGGTATTTCAGACGGTGTCACAAACCATATTTCTGATTCGCTAATTACTGGCTCGATCATTTGTGATATTTGAATTTTTTGCATCGTTTTGGGAGGGATTTTTGTTTTCCTTATCGCAAATCCGTAATATTTCTCTTCATTTTCATTGTTTATTAGATTCATGCTGGCGCTATGCTGCGCCATTGCGGCATCTTGTGGCGTCACGTTGGGTTTTACTATGTTTTTCCACAATTCCACTATTTTCTTAATTTCATTTGATCTGTACTGTCGCATGTCTCCTATTTTTATTTTCGCAGGTTAGAGGTTTTTATTATTTGAATTTTTGCTTAATGTCTGCAGTATCTCTTAGGGTACTTGGACAAATTCTCCATTATGCCCTGTCGGGCTGAGACAGGACGCTCAATATATTTTGACATTAGACAACTAGAAATGCTTTTTTGTGGGCTGTTATCTTTGTAACCTACGTCACAATTTCTTAAGGTAGAAATTTCTTCCCCCACCTTAGCTGGGTATACAAGCTTATCATTGGCTACGTCTAATAGTATTCTATTAGACCTTAGAAAATTTGCCCCTATAACAGCTTCATATGGGAGATTATCACATATAATAAAATTCGTCATGAAGGTTCTGTTGTCTCTTTTTACGTTTAGGCAAATTGACCCTTTTGCATTTAATTTATGGCCTGTAATACTTGTTAAATTGGGATTATTAGGGTTCTTTTGTCGCCTAATGTGCAGAGGTAACGTATTAAATACGCAAGAGTTTATGATATTTACAGTAGCTCCACTGTCAACCAAGGCCGTAAAGTAAACGTTTTCTACTCAAAAATCATTAAATATAGGTAACTTGTTAATAATATCACTACAAGAAGGCACTAGTATTTTTTTGGACCTATTAAATATTCCTGGCACCCTCGGGGTACAACTTATGTTTCTGAGGGGCCGGAAGCGTTTCCCTGAGAATTTATTTCATTTGTCGGTGCCTGTAATAGATATTCAGACGTATTAGGTTCCGTAGGCACATTTAAAATATTTACGTCTGCCTGTCTTTGACATGTATTATGATGGTAACTTGGATGTCTCGTCTCATTACCATTTTCTGGTACTGTTTACCAGTGTTGGTGGCTTGTAAAATTTACAGTTTTCATCGACAAATTTTTATTATTTCTATATTTCATTATAGCCTTATATTTGCCTTTGCGAGTATTTGGGTTTTCAAACCGGTAATTAATTTGCCTGTTGGGGAAAGGGTTGTACAGATTTGGTTGGTACGCATTATAAGGTACTGATTAGCGCACTCCCTTTTGGCTATAGCTTATTGCACGGCCGGTGCTAAAATTTGTTCTTCTGAACAAATGGTTACCGTAATTTTGCGTATTACCGACAGCATTTCTTGGTATGGGATTGGTGACGTAGTGGGACTCTCTTGCTATGTGGCCGACACGATTGCAGTTATAGCACCTTATTATTGTAGGGTTAATGGGCTGAAAACGTACTGTTTTCTGCCTAGCGGGTTCTGGCGTTTTGTTGCTTTGTGCTACTGGGGAGTTATCCCTTAAAAAGAAATTGGGGAATGCTTGATCGGCCGTGAAGATTTGGTTCGCCGTTGAGTCGTCTAGGTTATTTATTTTTGCATTACTATGATTAGCAACTATTTTATCAACTTCGATTAGTCGCTCTACCTCTTAGACTGCAAGATCCAACGTCTGAATATTCTCGGATATTACCACTCTATATAGTTTTGGGGATAGCCCTTGCAAATAGGTATTTAGTATGACTTTTTCATACAGTTGCCCCGAACCACTTCCGTATTTTGATTCTACAGAAATGCTTATATTATCCAGGTATTCCCTTATTTTTTTTGAAAAATCAAATCTTACTACTCCAAGTTTTTGTTTATTTATTGAACTGGTTTCTATAAATATCCCTTTGAATGATTTTAATAAGTCATCGACCGTAGTTATTGGCAAGTTGGCGTTATTGCCTATGGTGTGCTCGACCTGTTTTAGAAAGGTTAAGGCCTGGCCTCTTAATCGTAGAAGCAGCATTTCTTTTAACGCTCCAACGTCTGTTTTTGTTAATTGTACAAACTGGGTCAATTGGATATTAAATTCGTCAATATCTGACTGACCATTGTATTCCGGGATAGATTTTGTAAATTACATATTTTTAGCAACCAACTTTTGCATTAATAATAATTCATGTAGTTTGTTCATGTTTTTTTTTGCGTTTAGATCTATTCAAAATTTTGACTAAACAATTTTGGGGTAGACTATTATCTCCCATGAGATATAAGGGGTTTCCTATCGTAGCCTAGCGGTTATAGGCCTAATCAATTTTTTTATATGTCTGTACCCTTCCAAAAATTAAATTTGAGTTACACAGTTTAAATAGCCTAATTAGTTCGCAGTTATCCTCCAATTTCCGAAACGCGCCATTTGTACCATTGAAGAATTATTTGTGGTAATAGAAAAGGTTTGCTCGTGGTGATAGAGATTTCTCCTATTGCGCCACTTATAGCGCTGGAGATTGTGTCAACTAGGCTAGCGCCACTCTCGATTAATGAGAGAAAATTGAATATGTAGACATACAAATGTGGCTTCTTCTTTCTTGAGCTATCTGGAGATCAGATTCCTTTGGGATCATTTACCTTGGAGACTGGCGAACTAATTACCTATTATCGGACTAGACTCAGACATATAAGAGAAACAAACACATATAAAAAGACAATAGATTTATTTAACTTACATGCTTAGTTGTACAGCAACGGGTCACTTCAATGACAATAATGGTGACCGAAATTATTTGCGGTACTAATCATTTTAAGTCTGACTTCATATTAAAATTAAAAAACACATTTACCCCACTCCCAAACGCAGTTCTTTCGTCCTGCGCTCTAGGGACTGCCTGCCATTGGCTCACGTGCCCCACGGACGCGAATCCTCGTCCAATAATCTCTTACAGATTTTTCAGATGATTCAGGAGTTCAAACAGTTTTTTGCCTTTTAAACTTCCTTGGAAATATTATGTATTGCATTTTTTTTGCTACAATTATCTTAGCGAAATTCGAACGACTAGCGCCGTTTTCTGACTGAAGCTAGAAATGCAATCTCTCTTTTTGCTGATTAAGGACTTTTCATTTTTGCAACTAGATTTAGCTTAATTATAAGAAATCGGAATTATCTTTAGAAAGGAACTTTATTTTGGTATTTTAAATACATCTTATCTTACTCATGGTACATTTTTATCCTTGTATGGTACATCAGACAAATACACTAAAGTGATTGGTGCTATGTACGAGAATAGCACTGCTGCGGTTAAGGTAGGAAATGAGGTTAGCAGCTGGTTTTGTATCAAATTAGGGGTTAAGCAGGGTTTTGTTCTATCCCCCTTTATATAGATTATTTTGATGGACTTTGTTTTAAGGAGCACAGGAAAGGCAATGGGAGACCACGGAATCAAGTGGGGAGGAAAAAGTCTCCTGGACTTAGATTATGCTGATGATTTAAGCATCCTAGATGAAAGTGTGAGCAAAATGAATGAAGCTTTAGAGGTTTTGCGAGTTCAGAGTGCTAGAATTGGTTTGAAAATTAATGTTAGGAAGACTAAGTCACTAAGGCTAGGAATAAGTGAAGATGAACAGGTGAAGTTGGGTAATGAAAAGATTGATCAGGTGGGATGCGTCACTGACTTTGGTGGTATTATTAGTAAATACAGTGGGAGGAGTGAAGATGTTAAATGTAGAATAGCCAAGGCTCAGGGTATTTTTTCACAGTTAAAAAAAGTGTGGAAGAATAGGAAGATAAGTCTGCAAACCAAGATTAGAATATTAGAAGCTACAGTGATGACAGTGGTCAAATATGGCTCTGAAGCATGGACGCTCCGAAAAGCGGATGAAGATTTGCTATATGTTTTCCAGAGAAATTGCTTAAGGATTGTTCTGGGTACATGGCTGACTGACCGTATTTCAAACTAAAAATGGCTATACGAAAAATGTGGTTCAATACCGCTTTCTAGGTCTATAATGAAAGAAAGGTTGAGGTGGTTAGGGCACGTTGTGTGGATGAAGGATGACAGATTACCGAAGGTTGTCCTTTTTAGCCAACTATCTAGGGCTAAACGGCAAACAGGTCGTCCCCGTCTGGGGTGGAAGGATGTCATAAGGAAAGATTTAAAAGAAATGAGAACTTCCTGGGTGGGTGTAAAGAGGGAGGCTTTGAATAGATTTGGGTGGAGGAGGAGCGTGCGTAGCTGTGTTGGCCTCAGGTGGCTTGGTGCTGCGATGAGTTGTTAGTAGTAGTAGTAGTTTAAAAGCGAAAGCACTGGATTTTTTTCTAGGGTGGAAGTGTAGCCGATGCATCGGATACAATATTGAGGGGCAATCTTGACATCTCCCACCATAAAAGGGAGGCACCCAACCAGCCAAAGCTAGCCGAATACCCTAAAACCAACGGTCGCCAAACGCCCAAAATCGCCTGCATATAGTCACACTTGCGAAAGTGGCATGTGCCCTAGCACGCCAAGGGCTCCCATTTCGTGAGAACAAATAAGATGCTCTATTAAGAAATATTGGGCAATCTGCGCAGATGAAACGAAAGATCTGTCGAAAAAAGAGCAGCTTGGTTTAATTATCCGTTTTATTGATAGCAATGCTATCATCCGCGAGGAGACATTCGGCAGTACACATCTTGAACAATTAGATGCAGCATCCCTTGCTAATGCAATCAAGGATCTTGTTGAAAAGCACGGACTGGATTGGAGCACCTGTGTGGCTCAATGCTATGATGGTGCGAGCGTCATGAGCGGCGCATGTAATGGTGTTCAGGCTATTCTTAAAGGATTTGCACCACAAGCTAGGTATATTCATTGTCACGCCCATCCCCTAAATCTTGTGCTTGTGCAGTCAATATCTTCTTGTCCGGAGGTTAGAAATTTCTTTTCTTGCATTCAGGCATTATATGTCTTTCTCAGCCGAAGTGCGCCACGTCACGAAATTTTCCTTCGAACCCAACGGAAAGAAAAAAAGATGCCTCTACCGATGCTAGCTACCGCTACAACCCGGATAATAACGATTTGTCTGCCAGGGATTATACTACCTCTTATTGGTATTATAATCCCTGACAGATAAATCGTCATCTTAGAACCGTTACCGTAGACATACCTTTGATCATTTAGCCCGTCTGGATGTTCTGCATACTATTGAAAAAAGAATAAGCAGTTTCGTTTTGGATTTTTACAAAGGAAAAAAATTCAAGTTTTTAGTTTTTAAGATGTTAGAAAATAACGAAATTATTATTAAATATAAGTGACAAAGGTCACATTAATTGTATAAAGTCACTATTATATAGCAATTTATTCTTTTTTTTCGGTGTTCCACTAGAATCAGGAGTCTTAGTTTAGCTTTCAAGGTGTGAAGACATCGTCATTTTAGAATCGTTACCCTAGACAGGCTTGAAATCAAATCCTTTTTGTCTTAGAGATTGTCTCCTTGCAACTGTTAGTCAACGGCAACTGTTAGTCAATAAGATATTATCAAACACATCATGATTTTGCAAACAAAATGATAGGTGACGTCATAATCAAAATTAAAACCATCATGGTTGAAGGGATAGATGCAACCTAATAAAGGACTAACCAAAGCCCTTAGTAACCATAAAAATTGCTAGTTACATTATTTCTCACGAAGATTAACACGGATGCACCCCAAATGACATTATTTGATTTATGTTACACTGGTTTCTTACCTTTGAGGTTATAGCTTTAATTTTTCCTTTAAGAAAGTCTCCGTTGATTGAGCTCAGCACTTTAAATTTTAATATTTAACATTAACAAGTTAATATGGTTCACTTTGGTGTTGCATTTGGCGGGTTTGATTAAGGCAAGGTACATATTTAACCTTACCTTTGTGCTTTGTGAGAGTTTTTTACGGCAAAATGGCCCAAGGACCAATAATGATTATTCCTAGCATAAATTAAAATTTTAAAAAAAATACAATTATTTTGATGCATTTATTTAACGCTTTATATATAAATAAATTTATTTCATGAAAAATTTTCAGGAAGTACTATAGTTTCAGTTGACAAATGAGATTTTTTTCAAGGAATCGAGCAGCTAACTAAGTCCAATATATGCAATGGTATGTTCTTCAAATGATCTCTTTTAATTAGGTTACTAGCTACCGCTGCAACCCGGAATTATTAATAAAATATTTTATCTTTAATTACAGAAGGAACTAGATGTAGCAAGTTTTACTATTGAGACGAGTCGCTCTTATTATACAACCGCTATACTATGGTATAGCGGAGGACTATTGAGACGAGTCGCTCTTATTATACAACCGCTATACTATGGTATAGCGGAGGACATTATTCCGATGAACACCAGCTCTTCTCCAGGAAATGGAGGATTGAAGTTCAAACATTTCGGCGGTAACATAATAATACTGATAGAGATTTACCTCTTTTTAGTTTCAGTAGCACTTATTTATCATTTTTTTCTGTAATTATTTTTATATATATTATTTATATATATAATGGTATTATAATATACATATATATATATATATATATATATATATATATATATATATATATATATATATATATATATATATATATATATATATATATATATATATATATATATATATATATATGTATATATATATATATATATATATATATATATATATATATATATGTATATATATATATATATATATATATATATATATATATATATATATATATATATATATGCAACCCAGACTAGGTTGCTAGCTACCGCTGCAACCCAGATAATTGACAAACACCATTTATGATGAGGTATATTCGTCCTTTATGTAACTACACCTGGAACCACCATATATCAGTTAGTATGGGAGAGTGATCGTTCTTTACTGTAATTCGGAGGCGTGGGTTCAAATCTTACCGCTGGTATGCGATTATGTTTGAAAGACTGCAGTGTGAAAAGACATCGAAAATGCAGTTTTTGGTGGAAAAATTTATTCTCTTTTAGAAATAATTTATTTTAGTTACTATAGATTTTTAACCCAATTAATTTCCTTTAAAATGAGCTATTGAACAACCCTCTACGATGTTCCAGTGCCAAGGTATCTCTGGATACAAAAGAAAAGAGAAAAAAAGAAAAAAAATATCCCGTTTAGGCAGAATGTTGTAATAGCTGCCACTTTTCTTGATTTTTAAGCCAATATATTTCCCTTGCTGTTCAAGCCAAGGGACAGAAAGTTTCCTATACAGGGGTTTCGGACAAGGCGGCTCTAATGGTGTACTTTTTGTTTTGATCTGACTATTTTTTTAGGAGTTAGGGGTTTTTATATTTCTTAACATTGGACGTGATCGTCTCTTAGTAGGTTGCTAGCTACCGCTGCAACCCGGATTAACATTGGAAGTGATCGTCTCTTACTAGGTTGCTAGCTACCGCTGCAACCCGGATTATAATAATGCAACCCGGATTGACAACCCAGATTATGTAAACCCTGATTACAAACAGGAAAAAGGCTACGGCTTTTTCTTCTTTGGAGTAGTAAGAGACGACTCTCAATGAATAAGGGAGCTAACTAAGTCCAATGTATGCAATGGTTTGTTCTTCTAATGATCGTCTTTTAATATAATATTTTTAACCTATTAATTTCCTTTAAAATGAGCCTTTGAACAACTCTCTACGATGTTCCAGTGCCAAGCTATCTGTTGAAGTACTAACCTATACTATAATTCAATGGCGTATAAAATTTAGTATAGGCATATAGGTCGTTCTTTATTATATTTAGAAATAATTTATTTTAGTTACAAAAGGTTTTTAACCCAATTAATTTCCTTTAAAATGAGCTATTGAACAACCCTCTACGATGTTCCAGTGCCAAGCTATCTCTGGATACAAAAGAAAAGAGAAAAAAATATCCCGTTTGTGGAGAATAACGTGGTAAAAGTCAATTTGCTTGATTTTCAAGCCAATATATTTTCTTTGTCATTCAAGCCAAAGGGCGGTAAGTTTCCTTTATAGAGGTTTCGGACAAGGCGGTTCTAATGGTGTACTTTTTGTTTTGATCTGACTCCTCTGTTAGGAACTATGGGTTTTTATATTTCTTAACATTGGACGTGATCGTCTCTTACTAGGTTGCTAGCTACCGCTGCAACCCGGATATACTGTATTTTCAACTTGCGTATAGCTTGCTTGATTGAAACCATTATGTAATTATGAATGAGAACATTTACAGTTCTGACGCTTCTTATATAGTAATTATGAGGTCACGGCGTAATGATTTTATTGACGTCATAGCGCAATGATATTATTTCATGACGTCTTCAGAAACAACAATATATTTTCATGTTTTTCTATTCACGTCATAGCTCTAATATAAAACTATGACGACATTCAATATTTATCTAGTAGGGTTTCAGATAAGGTAATTCTAATGATGTACTTTTGTTTTGATTTGACTCTATTTTTCGGAGTTTTGTTATATTTCTTAGCATTGGACTGATCGTCTCTTACAGATTGCTAGCTACTGCCGCAACCCAGATTCACATATATATATTTATTTATGAGAGGCAACCTAACCGAGTGGTCCAAGGCACTGGTGTTAGCCACCAGTCTCTTCGGAGAAGTGGGTTCAAATCTTACTGCTGGTATACGATTATGTTTGAAAGACTGCAGTGTGAAAAGACATCGAAAATGCAGTTTTTGGTGGAAAAATTTATTCTCTTTTAGAAATAATTTATTTTAGTTACAAAAGGTTTTTAACCCAATTAATTTCCTTTAGAATGAGCTATTGAACAACCCTCTACGATGTTCCAGTGCCAAGCTATCTCTGGATACAAAAGAAAAGAGAAAAAAATATCCCGTTTGTGGAGAATAACGTGGTAAAAGTCAATTTGCTTGATTTTCAAGCCAATATATTTTCTTTATTATTCAAGCCAAAGGGCGGTAAGTTTCCTTTATAGAGGTTTCGGACAAGGCGGTTCTAATGGTGTACTTTTTGTTTTGATCTGACTCCTCAGTTAGGAACTATGGGTTTTTATATTTCTTAACATTGTACGTGATCGTCTCTTACTAGGTTGCTAGCTACCACTGCAACCCGGATTAGCCACCAGTCTCTTCGGAGGCGTGGGTTCAAATCTTACCGCTGGTATACGATTATGTTTGAAAGACTGCAGTGTGAAAAGACATCGAAAATGCAGTTTTTGGTGGAAAAATTTATTCTCTTTTAGAAATAATTTATTTTGGTTACAAAAGGTTTTTAACCCAATTAATTTCCTTTAAAATGAGCTATTGAACAACCCTCTACGATGTTCAAGTGCCAAGCTATCTCTGGATACAAAAAAAAAGAAAAGAGAAAAAAATATCCCGTTTGGGGAGAATAACGTGGTTAAAGTCAATTTTCTTGATTTTCGAGCCAATATATTCAATTTTCTTGTTTCGGACAAGGCGGTTCTAATGGTGTACTTTTTGTTTTGATCTGACTCCTTTTTTTAGGAACTATGAGTTTTTATATTTCTTAACATTGGACGTGATCGTCTCTTACTAGGTTGCTAGCTACCGCTGCAACCCGGATACCAAGTAGGCTTGAGTTCAATTTCCGTATGGGAAATTTTTACTTATGATGATTTCTTAACGAACATAATAAAATTTCTTAATGTAATAAAAACAATTTGTTTTAATTACAAAAGGTTTTTAACTTAATTAATTTCCTTTAAAGTGAGCCATTGAACAACTCTCTACGATGTTCCAGTGCCATGCTATCTGTTGAATTACTAACCTATACTATAATTAAGTGCCGTATAAAATTTAATATAGGCAAGGTCGTTCGGTCGGTTTAGTTAAGGTTTAGTATAGGTCGTTCTTTATTATAAATTTACTGTAAATTGATACAGCACTATAACCTTAGCTTGCTTGAGAAATTCAAGTAAAATTCCTATCTCGAAAGACAGATTGACAAGCTTAGCCAATGGTGACAGAATAGCTGGCAGAATGGCATGGATAACCCTTCTAGGAATTCTGTCTGGCCCTGAAGACAGTGATCCTTTAAGAGTATCAAATCTTACCGCTGGTATACGATTATGTTTGAAAGACTGCAGTGTGAAAAGACATCGAAAATGCAGTTTTTGGTGGAAAAATTTGTTCTCTTTTAGAAATAATTTATTTTGGTTACAAAAGGTTTTTAACCCAATTAATTTCCTTTAAAATGAGCTATTGAACAACCCTCTACGATGTTCCAGTGCCAAGCTATCTCTGGAAACAAAGAAAAGAGAAAAAAAGAAAAAAATATCCCGTTTGTGGAGAATAACGTGGTAAAAGTCAATTTGCTTGATTTTCAAGCCAATATATTTTCTTTGCTATTCAAGCCAAAGGGCGGTAAGTTTCCTTTATAGAGGTTTCGAACAGGGCGGTTCTAATGGTGTACTTTTTGTTTTGATCTGACTCCTATGTTAGGAACTATGGGTTTTTATATTTCTTAACATTGAACGTGATCGTCTCTTACTAGGTTGCTAGCTACCGCTGCAACCCGGATAAAAAAATTCACATATATTTAGTTATGAGAGGCAGATTGGCTGAGTGGTCCAAGGTGCTGGTGTTAGCCACCAGTCTCTTCGGATGCGTGGGTTCAAATATTACCGCTGGTACACGATTATGATTTATGTACAAAAATCAAATATCTTTGAAAGACTGCAGTATGAAAAGACATCAAAAATGCAGTTTTTAATTGAAAAGTTTATTCTCTCTTAGAAATAATTTATTTTAGTTACAAAAGATTTTTAACCCAATTAATTTCCTTTAAAATGAGCCATTGAACAACTTTCTACGATGTTCCAGTGCCAAGCTATCACTGGAAAACAAGAAAAAAAAAATATCCCGTTTAGGCAGAATGTTGTAGTTGCTGCCACTTTTCTTGATTTTCAAGCCAATATATTTCCCTTGCTGTTCAAGGCAAGGGACAGAAAGTTTACTATACAGGGGTGTACTTTTTGTTTTGATCTGACTCCTTTTTTTAGGAGCTATGGTTTTTTATATTTCTTAACATTGGACGTGATCGTCTCTTACTAGGTGGCTAGCTACCGCTGCAACCCGGATTGCTAGCTACCGATGCAACCCGGATTCCAGTGCCAAGCTATCTGTGGAGAAGAATAGAGACAAGAAGAAATATGCCGTTTATGCAGAATATCGTAGTAGCTAACACTTTTCTTGATTTTCACGCCAGTATATTTCCCTTGTTGTTGAAGCCAAGGGACGGTAAGTTTCCTATACAGGGGACTAGGACAAGGCAGTTCTAATGGTGTACTTTTTGTTTTGTTTTAACACTATTTTTAGGATTTATGGGTTGTTATATTTTTTAGCATTGGACGTGATCGTCTCTTACTAGGTTAGTAGTTACCGCTGCAACCGGTTCTTTAACATAAACTTTATTAATAAGATATTTTATAATATTCTACATGGCATAGTGGTTAGGATAGCTGGATCTCACCTAGTTGGCCTGAGTTCAATTTCCGGTATGGGAAATTTTGCCTATGATGATTTCTTAAGGAAAATTCATCATCTATATAATGATTCCTTATAATACTTCAGTTACTATGGACTAAAGTTCGTTCTTTAATGTAAATTTTTTGATTTTCAAGCCAATATATTTTCTTTTTTATTCAAGCCAAAGAACGGTAAGTTTGTTATATAGAAGTTTTGGATAAGGCGGTTCAAATACTGTACTTCTTGTTTTGATCTTAATCTTTTTTTCAGGAGTTATGGGTTACTTTAGTTTTTACTATGGGGTGTGATCGTCTCTTACTAGGCTGCTAGCTACCAATGCAACCCGGATCTTTGAAATACAAAAGGCGAATTTCAAACAATCAAGAAGATAAATAAATCTAATGTATACAATGATTTGTTATTCCAATGATCGTCTTTTAATGCATTGATCTTTCTTATGGCACAAAATACAAAATTCCATATTTTTGCAGATAGGAGCTTGAAACCTCTACAGTAAAGTTCTCTGATACGCTGAAACTGATGGTGTGACTTCTGTTAAGGTTATATGACCTTTAAGGGGTGTTTTGCCCTTTTTTGAAAATAATGCAAATTTTCCAAGGCTCTTAACTACTGATGGATATGAGTTAACTTAATGAAACTTATATATTTGAAATCAGCATTTAAAATTCAATTCTTTTGATGTATCCATTGATATTTAAATTCCGTCTTTTAAAGTTTCGGTAACTATTGAGGCGAGTCGCTCTTACTATACAGTTCGTTACCACAAACTTTTTCAAATACCAAGAGCGGTTTTATTTTGTATCATATTGTTAATTTTACAACTTAAATTAACGAAGTCATAGTCTAACCGGCTAGCACGATCGGCCGATAACCGAAAGGTTGGCGGTTCAAATCCAGTCAGGGTCGTTTTGTTTTAATTTGTAATTCATCCATAAATAAAACCATATTATTACTATATCATTAACTATAATTAAGGCGAGTATATAATCTAGTATATGCAAGCGTTCGTTCTTTATTATAACTTTAGTTTTTACTATGGTGCGTGGTCGTTTCTTACTAGATTGCTAGCTACCAAAGCAACCCAGATTACTTGCTAGTTTGCTCTTTACTTGAAAAATCAACTCTTACCGCTGGTATGCGATTATGATTTATGTACAAAAATCAAATATGTTTGAAAAGACTGTAGCATGAAAAGACATCAAAAATGCAGTTTTTGGTGGAAAAATTTATTCTCTTTTAGAAATAATTTATTTTAGTTACTAAAAATTTTTAACCCAATTAATTTCCTTTAAAATGAGCTATTGAACAACTCTCTACGATGTTCCAGTGCCAAGCTATCTGTGGAAAAGAAAGAAAAAAAGAAAAAAATATGCCGTTTGTGGAGAATAACGTGGTTAAAGTCAATTTTCTTGATTTTCAAGCCAATATATTTCCCTTGCTGTTCAAGCCAAATGACATAAAGTTTTCTATACAGGGGTTTCGGACAAAGCGGTTCTAATGGTGTACTTATTGTTTTGATCTGACTCATTTTTAGGAGCTATGGGTTTTTATATTTCTTAGCATTGGACGTGATCGTCTCTTACTAGGTTGCTAGCTACCGCTGCAACCCGGATCTCTTACTAGGTTGCTAGCTACTGCTGCAACCCAGATAACAAGAATTAGTTCATCATTATAATGACGTCATATACACCATAAACCTTTATTTCTTTCCCCTGTTGTATTATTACTATGAGATAGACTTCGGTCCTTACTGTAATTATTCTTTACCAGGTTTCAGTCATCTCTACAGCCTTGATACCATTCAAACTTACATAATTCCCATCTATAATTAAATAGACCCATCCTTCATATTAGTGTAATGGTGTGCTTTGTAGTTCAATTACTATAGGCTATAGTTCGTTCTTTACTATAAAATCGTCTGAGAAATTTTTCAGGCTTTTCGCTTTAGCTGTTCGGATTTATCTAAAATCAAATGTATATTTTCGTTTTTCCTGTTGCATCAGTTACTACGAGATAGACTTCGGTCCTTACTGTAACTATTATACAGCTCTCTATGATTTTCCAGTGCCCAGCTAGCTGAGCAAGAAAATCAAGCGGAAAGAAAAAAATATCCCGTTTGTGGAGAATAATGTGGTTAAAGTCAATTTTCTTGATTTTCAAACCAATATATTTTTTTTGTTATTCAAGCCAAAGGGTGGTAAGTTTCCTTAATAGGGGTTTCGTACAAGGCGGTTCTAAAGGTATACCTTTTGTTTTGATCTTAATCTTTTTTTAGGAGTTGGGGGGTTTTATATTTATTAACATTGGATGTGATCGTCTCTTACTAGGTTGCTAGCTACCGCTGCAACCCGGATAATAAAATTACTAACCTATACTATAATTAAGGGGCGTATAAAATTTAGTATAAGCAAGAGGTCGTTCTTTATTATTACTTTCAAAAGGCATTTGCTTCAAGTCATCTTGTCAATAGATTATGTCAGTTAATACTGTCGTTCTTTACTGTATATATGTTTGAAAGACTGCTGTGTGAAAAGACATCAAAAATGCAGTTTTTGGTGGAAAAATTTATTTTCTTTTATAAATAATTTATTTTAGTTACAATAGATTTTTAACCCGATTAATTTCCTTTAAAATGAGCCATTGAACAACTCTCTACGATGTTCCAGTGCCAAGCTTTCTGTGGAAAAGAAAAAAAAATTATCCCGTTTAGGCAGAATGTTGTAGTAGCTGCCACTTTTCTTGATTTTCAAGCCAATTAATTTTTATTGGCTTGCTGTTCAAACCAATATTTCCCTTGCTGTTCAAACCAAGGGACTGAAAGTTTCCTATACAGGGGTTTCGGACAAGGCGGTTCTAATGGTGTACTTTTGAATTTGATCTGACTCCTTTTATAGGAACTATGGGTTTTTATATTTCTTAACATTGGAAGTGATCGTCTCTTACTAGGTTGCTAGCTACCGCTGCAACCCGGATCCCAAGAACTGTTTAAAATTAATATAAAGGTCGTTACCACGAACTGATAGACAATACTGATGGTTAGAGTTCAGTCTTTAAGTTATCATATACTGTTAAAATTCGTTCTTAGATAACGTTTCTTAGTGTAGTGGTTAGGAGTTATGCCTTTGAATCCTGAGATCAGAGTTCAATCCCGGTGGATGGTTCTTATGCAATGGAGCTTACTTATACTACCATTTAGGTTTCCGCCGTAAGTCTTCCTTTTCAAAATTAAATTAGTTACTATCGCCTAGAGTTAGTTCTTTACCATATCGTAAGAATTTGTTTTATAATAATAATTAATTTTGTTAATTACAAAAGGTTTCTCTATACAGCAGTTTGATTTCATACTTAAGTTACTATGGGTTACAGTTCGTTCCTTATTGTAAATTCCAATGTATGCAATTGTTTGTTATTCCAATGATCGTATTGAATGCAACTAGGTTTCAGCCATCTCTTCAGCCATGATACTGATGGAAATTACATAATCCCTATTTATGTTTCAGTTAACATGGGTTAGGTGTCGTTCTTTAATGTAAAATTTGACATAATTCAATATCCGTCGGATAGAGTTTGCAGATATCAGGGTGACATTGCCAAGTAACCTGCTGCCCAATTTTTGGTTTTGAATGTTTACAAAACTCTTTATGCCCTCAGAGTATAGCTAAAACCCTTGCCCTGAAGGCTCTGAGGGGATTGTCATCCTAAAAGACCTATTTTCCAGAACTTTTAACTACGTTGAATAAAATGAATATCACAAAATTTTGATTGGATGTGTATGGGGAAATGGTGGGTGTTAGAGGGGGGTTAGTTACCCTCCAATTACTTTCAACTATTAAAAGGGCATTAGCCCTTTTAATTTTCAGTCGAATGAACCCTTTTTGAAGTTTTATGACACCGCTTTCTTTAAAAACCTGATATGCCCCCAGGGCAAAACTTACAACCCTTGCCCTGAGGGCTGTGGGGAACTTTTTATTCTCAAAGACATAATTTCCAGACTTTTCTGAGAGGCTTTTCAAAATTTTCAGCTACGTTGAAAAAAAATGACTATCTCAAAATTTTGAGTGTATGTGTTTGGGAAAATGGTGGGCGTGAGAGGGGGGTTAGTTGCCCTCCAATTACTTTGGACTATTAAAAAGGCCACTAGCCATTTCAATTCCAACTGAATAAGCCCTTTTTGAAGTTTCTACGACAACACTTTCTATAAAAGCTTATATTCCCCAAGGGCATAATTTATACCCTTGCCTTCAGGGCTGGGGGGGGGGGTTCATCCTTAAAGACCTAATTTCCAGAACTTTCAACTACATTGAAAAAAAGGGCTATCTCAAAATTTCGATTAGATGTGTTTGGGGAAATGGTGGGCGCGAAAGGGGGGTTAGTTGCCCTCCAATCACTTTCGACTATTAAAAAGGGCACTAGCCCTTTGAATTTCAAATCGAATGGGCCTTTTTTGAAGTTTCTACGAAAACGTTTTCTATAAAAATCATATATGCCCCCAGGGCATAACTTACGACCCTTGCACTGAGGGCTGTGGGGGAGTGTCCTCCTTAAAAATATAATTTCCTATTATTATCCATCATTATTCTTTATCTAGCTAAGAAAATTTCGAATAACATTCCGTGTAGAATTCGGGTATCTGAGCAAATTGGTTTATTCGAAATTAGATTAAAAAAGCATTCTTTGAAAGCTAAAATATAGCTATTTGAATATTTTGTTGATGGTTACTTCATAGGAATTTGTAAATAAATTAGTCATTTAGATGCGCTTGTTTTACTCGATAAACAAGATTATGCCAAATACGAGGGGGTTTTTGTCTTCGGTGTCCAAAGCTCTTTATGAAAGAGCTAAAGTGTTGGAGTACGATATTTCATTAAAAAAGAACTACCATTTCCAGTTGAGAATTTCATAGGCAGCACAATCGCACTGCCTAAGTACATAACGATGTTGGCACAATGTATTATTTTTTTTTTTTGTTCTAGACCAGGGCACTTCGTATCGAACGAGTTGCCGTAGAAACTTCGAAAAGGGCTCATTCGATTGGAAATTGGAGTGGCTAGTGCCCTTTTAAATAGTCAAAAGTGATTGGAATGCAACTAACACCCCTTCCATGCCCACCATTTCCCCAACCACATCCAACCCAAATTTTGAGATAGCCATTTTGTTCAGCGTAGTTGATTTCCAAATTGAAATTATAGTTTTAAGGAGGACACTCCCCCACAGCCCTCAGGGCAAGGTTCGTAAGTTATGCCTTGGGGGCATATAAGATTCTTATATAAAGCGTTGTCGTAGAAACTTGAAAAAAGGCTCATTCGATTGGAAATTCAAAGGGCTAATGCCCTTTTTAAAAGTCAAAAGTGACTGGAGGAAAACTAACCCTTCTCTGACGCCCACCTTTTCCCCAAACACATCCAATCAAAATTTTGAGATGGCCATTTTGATCAACGTAGTTGAAAGTTCTGAAAATTAGGTCTTCGAGAAATGACAACCCTCCCCCCCACAACCCTGAGGGCAAGGGTTATAAGTTATACCCTGGGGGCATATAAGGTTTTCATAGAAAGATTTGTTGCAGAAACTTCTAAAGTGGCTCATTCGATTGGAAATTGAAATGGCTAGTGCCCTTTTTAACAGTCGAAAGTGATTGGAAGGCAACTAACACCCCTTCCATGCCCACCATTTATCCAAACACATCCAATCAAAATTTTGAGATAGCCATTTTCTTCAACGTAGTTGAAAGTTCTGGAAATTAGGTCTTTGAGGACGATAAACCCCTCAGAGCTCTCGGTGCAAAAGTTATAAGGTATACCCTTTGGTCAAATAAGGTTTTTATTGAAGACTTTGTCGTAAAAACTTGAAACAGGGCGCATTCAATTGAAAATTCAAAGGGCTAGTGCCCTTTTTAACAGTCGAAAGTGATTGGAGGGAAACTAACCCCCCTCTCATGTCCACCTCGTCTCCAAACACATACAATCAAAATTTTTAGATAGCCATTTTGTTCAACGTAGTTGAAAGTTTTGGAAATTAGGTCTTTAAGGATGACAACGTCCCCCCCCCACAGCCCTCAGGGCAAGGGTTTTAAGTTATGCCCTGGGGCATATAAGGTTTTTATAGAAAGCGTTGTCGTGGAAACTTCAGAAAGGGCTTATTCCATTGGAAATTGAAATGGCTAGTGGCCTTTTTAATAGTCGAAAGTAATTGGAGGATAACTAAAGCCCCTCTCACGCCCACCATTTTCCCAAACACATACAATCAGAAATTTGAGATAGCCATTTTTCTTCAACGTAGTTGAAAGTTCTGGCAATTATGTCTTTGACAACCCCCGCAGCCCTCAGGGCAAGGGTTGTAAGTTATGCCCTGGGGGCATATGAGGTTTTTATAGAAAGCATTATCGTAAAACTTCAAAAAGGGCTCATTCGATTGAACATTGAAAGGGCTAGTGTCCTTTTTAATAGATGAAAGTAATTGGAGAGCAACTAACCAGTAGAGATATAAGTTATACTTTGCTCCCTTTACGTTCCTTCCTGTACTATTCTGGGCCTTTACGTTCCTTGGCACCTTTCCAAGGCAGATTACCAGACTGGTTATTTGGCAAGGTATAATGTGGTCAAACTTGTTTTAAGAGTATATACATAATTATATAACTAAAGCAGACTGGTTTTTTGAGTCAACATCTGTTTTTAGGAGCCATTCAGAGAGCGGAGGTTACTCCATATATGATAACTTGATTAGTGATTGGAATTTGAATAAAATGAATGATTTTCATTATAATTCATATTAATAAGAGAATTGACTTCAGCAAGAAATAGCTTATTTAATAGGATATTAGAAGAGAAAAAATGAGTGGTGTATCTGTATTATTGGAGATTAATAATGGGGACAACAGTATCAGTAATCATATAAGAGTGCCAAATGTGGCTCTGGAAATAACTGGTGGTTGTAGAATATGTCTTGAATTGGACGATATCTATGCTAGATACGTTATATCATTAGGCAAGTTTAAGCAGGAGGAGCAACTATGTTTTGCTAGAAATGTGAATATTGTGCATATAAATAAACTTCGGTCAGCATTAGATATCCTATCGAAATAAATTGATGAGAACAAAATACACAAGTTAATATTATTATAGTAATTTTGCTCAATAGAATTGTTCCTAAATCAATGGTATTTTTCTTTCTATATTAGAATAGCGTATATTTTTTAGAGTATAAAAAATTTTAGCTAGTCTGTAGTTAGTTGTGAGAGTGTTAGGATTCTAAAAAAATGGATAGATTTGAGAAAGAGCGAATCATGGGGAATCTAGTGCTTATGGAAAAACGTTTGATTCTAGATGACGATTTTCTTGACCTGTCTATTCAAAGGAAGATATTTTCTCAGGTAATGCTTATTGATATAATGAAAACTGATTCTCCATCATTAGACTATTGTATGAAGCTTCTACATCATGGCCAAAATGCATTTACACAATTTATTGATATATTGATCACAACACGGGAAAATGATATTGTGGATATGCTTTTATACATTAGTTTAGAAATTTAGGACTTTTTTCATAAGAAATATGGTGCTCAAGGATGATTTACTCCTCTCTCTCTATCTCCGACAATTTTTTTGTTGTTGCTAGCTCAGTTTCATTGTGGCGGTGAGAGTCAGCACATGAAAAAATATTTCATACATGTCTGCTATGTATGTACACACTGGGCAGCTGGTCATCATGTGAGAATTGCACAATGATTGATGAGTATGATGAAAAGTGTAGATTATGCAACCCGTGTAAATTGCTTAGAGGGTATGCTGTAAAAATTAAAGGTTGTGATTCCTGTCTTGAAGAGATGTGTGACTCTCATACTAGTGGGCACTTATGCTCCAATTGTCATTACGATAAATGTAATCAGGGGAGGAATACATATTCCGGTGTGATTGGAAAGAATCCTAACCGTGATTTTAGTTTATTGCTACGAGTTTGACATCGGTTAGGTTTTAGATTGTTCTGGGAGGAAGAGCCGGGTCAGCGATTCAACTGCTGGAACAACAAAAGAATATTATTTTTACGTCATCGTTGTAAAGACAATGGATCTTATGATTAAAAGCCCACTGATTTTTATTTGGCTGTGACGGAATGTGATTCGCCACTTGAGGACACTGTTTGTGAAATTGCTTCAAATAAGCAAATTGAAACATGTGAATTCTATAGAATGAATGAGAATAGTATCATTGACTATACAAAGAGATATTGTAGCGATGGATGAAAAATTGTTGCTATAAATGGGAATTTAGCGATGAAAGAAAAAGGACTGGGCTAATTGTGGTCATGAATATTGACCTCGTCAAATCTAATATCGTACTTAAAAACTGTGAACTTACACCTTATAAGTTCTCCGATAGCGCCGCTTATAGCGCCAAAGATTGTGCCATCGAGCCCTGCGCCACAACGATGGGGAGTGAAGTAAATTTATAACCGCGCCACCCTCAAATATTGAGAGAAATAAAATGTGTAGCCATATAAATGTGACCTCTTCTCTTCGAGCTATCTGGAGATCAGATTCCTCTGGGAACGTGCCTTTGGAGACATGCGAACTAATTAGCTATCATTCGGCTAGATACGGACACATAAAATGAAATAAACACAGGTAAAAAACAATAGATTTATTGGGACTTACATATTTAGGTACACAGCAGTGAGTCACTTCAAACGACAACAATGGTGACAGAGGTACAACAATAAAAGAATTGTTACGGTCGTACGCCGAGTAATTCTGTCTAAGCGGTCCTGATTCTCAAATACGAATACTTTCAAAAAGCACTTTTACCCCACTACCAAACGCAGTTCTTTCGTCCTGCGCTGTAAGGACTGGCTCGCAATTGGCTCACGTGGCCCAAGGATGCGAGCCCTCGTCCAATAATACGTCTTAAATATTTTTGATGATTCAAAGGTTCACACGGCTCTTATAGTTTAAACTTCCTCAGAAATATTGTGCATATTATTTTTTTGTTACTAATTATCTTAGCGAAATTCGAACCGACTAGCGTCGTTGTTTGAATGAATCTAGAATGCAATTTCTCTTTTTGCTGATTAAGAATTTAGACTCTTGGATGCGGCATTTGAACTCAATTATGGGACGTTTAATTTCTGTCAGAACCATCTTTAGAAGGAAAGAATCTTTGTATTTTAAATATATCGCATTTTGCTCACAGTAAATATTACCCGTCCCATTAATTAATGACGTCCCGTCATTATGACTTGCTTGCCTTTGGGCTTTTGAAATGTTCGCATTTTATTAATTATTTCTTCTACATAATTATTTTAAATTTATGTTATGGCCTAATCAGGAGTGCTAAAAATTTTCTCTATTACTTTTCTCATTTTATTCTACATCCCTATCTAAAATTCATCTACCGGACTAAGATTATTCATGGTTCTAGGCTAACTACTATACTAAAGATTTTTTTTTGAATTCACTTTTTACAAGGCTTTTTTTTGCTGTTTATATGGCACACTACTTTCTATCTACGCTACATTAAATGAATAGCTCGACAACGCTACACATAACTTTATCTGGACTTCTAACACTACATACAAAAACGATCTAAAACACACAATATTGGGTTTACCATATTAACTGGTAAAATTAAAACACTTTTACTGGGGATATTTTACTATGCATCGCTAATGATGGAATATTGGGATTTCTGAGTTATCAAAGTTACTAAGAAGTTACATATGCAAATTCATATCTATTTCAGTACCTTTGAGTCGTTATAGCGTAATCAATCCTTCTGTTGTAAATTATTTTCCCTCACTCTTTTCGTCTTGGAAAAATTTTTGAAGCACTTACGTTATGGTTTCTTCATGGGACAGTTCAAGCACGATTGTGTTCACACGACAGGCTTTCTCTAATTGTCAACTGGGAAATGATGCTTCCAACTACAGGTGTGGGAATATGCCATCAGAGTTCATTCTCACCTGCTTTTCGATAGTTCATAGGGTGCCTTATCTTTTTGGATATTTTTAGGAACATAGAAAATGTATTCTCGTATAAAATTGTTCTTTTGTGTCTCTTATAAACTTGTTAGCTCATGGCTTGCGTCTATTAACCTTTGCGGTGATTCCTAGGTTAATCACGGGGGAATTGAAGTTTGGATTTGGACGGGTTCACATCAAACTATAGTGACTCCTTCAACATATTGTCTTTAACTTGTGGGAGGGGCATATTTTCACTGCCTTGATCACTGGGGTGAATTTTGGTTTCTAGGTCCTTTTTTCAGAAATTATCTCGTACATTTATGGCATAACAGAGATATGAACTTTCCACCCAGAGGGGATAGGATGGATTCTGAGAGATGGTCGAAAAGGATTCGACGCGTGAATCTGTGTTGTATAAATAATTTTTGGGATCATCAAATATCATCACTATACAGTTAAATGGTTCTGGGGTCCATAATGATTGTCAAAGGCGATATTTATGTATTTACATATTGTACCGATTGATGGGGTTCTCAGCATTTACTTGATTGTATGGTTCGATAAGGCACTGGAAATAGAGATTCAAATTGAATTTTATCTGATGCGTAATGTAGTTTGTGATCGAAGAAACAATGACCAAAGGTAACTGTTGTTTTCGTAGACGAAGCTGGGATGAAAATTGCCTGGATTGTACGGTGAGTACTCTTCGTTGGTTGAGGTATGATGAAAATAGATGCTACTAGGTTGTATCTGCACTGGGCAACTCATTGTAATGCTCGATATCCAATGTGTCTTTCCACTTCCTGTAATAAAAATATCGAGGCAGAATCACACGTTCTTTAAAGTAAATACTTATAGTACAAATAAGTCACGTATTGATCGGGTACATGAATTTTACGCTATGAGACAGAGTTAAATAAATACACTAATTTTGATAAATACTCAAAATTTTGAGATAGTCATTTTTGTCAACGTAGCTGAAAAGTCTGAAAAGCCTCTCAGAAAAGTCTGGAAATTATGTCTTTGAGAATAAAAAATCCCCCACAGCCCTCAGGGCAAGGGTTGTAAGTTTTGCCCTGGGGGCATATCAGGTTTTTATAGAAAGCGGTGTCATAAAACTTCAAAAAGGGTTCATTCGACTGAAAATTAAAAGGGCTAATGCCCTTTTAATAGTTGAAAGTAATTGGAGGGTAACTAACCCCCCTCTAACACCCACCATTTCCCCATACACATCCAATCAAAATTTTGAGATATTCATTTTATTCAACGTAGTTAAAAGTTCTGGAAATTAGGTCTTTTAGTATGACAATCCCCTCAGAGCCTTCAGGGCAAGGGTTTTAGCTATACTCTGGGGGCATAAAGAGTTTTTATAAAAAGTGTTGTCGTAGGAACTTCAAAAAGGGCTCATTTGATTGGAAATTGAAAGGACTAGTGCCCTTTTTAATAGTCTGAAGTGAATGGAGAGCAACTAATCCCCCTCTCACGCCCACCATTTCCCCAAAGACATTCAATTAGCATTTTGAGACAGCCATTTTGTTCAACGTAGTTGAAAGTTCTGGAAAATATGACTTGGAGGATGACAAACCCCTCAGGGTAAAGGTTGTAAGTTATGCCCTGGGGGCATATAAGGTTTTTACAGAAAGCGTTTTCGTAGAGACTTCAAAAAGAGCTCATTTGATTGAAAGTTGAAAATGCTAGAGCCCTTTTTAATAGTCAAAAGTTATTGGAGGGCAACTAACCCCCCTCTCAAGCCCCCCATTTCCCCAAACACATCCAATCAAAATTCTGGGATATCTATTTTGTTCAACATAGTTGAAAGTTCTAGAAATTATGTCTTTGAGGATGATACCCCCCCCCCCCCCACGACCCTCAGGGTAAGGGTTGTAAGTTATACCCTGGGGGCATATAAGGTTCTTATAGAAAGAGTTGTCGTAGAAACTTTAAAAAGAACTCATTCAATTGGAAATTGAAAGGGCTAGTGCCCTCTTTAATAGTCTAAAGTTATTGGAGGGCAACTATCCTCCCTCTTATGCCTACCATTTCCCCAAACTCATCCAATCTAAACTTTTAGATATCCATTTTGTTCAACGTAATTGAAAGTTCTGGAAATTATGTTTTTGAGGATGACTAACCCCCCAAAGCCCTCAGGGCAAGTGTTAGTTATGCCCTGGGGCCATATAAGGTTTTTTATAGATGGTATTGTCGTAGAAACTTTAAAAAGGGCTCACTCAATTGGAAATTGAAAGGGCTAGTGCTCCTTTTCATAGTTGAAAGTAATCAGAGGAGGAATCCCCCCAACGCCCATTTCCCCGAACATTTCCGATCAACATTTTGATATGGCCATTTTGTTCAACGTGTTTGAAAAGTCTGGAAATTATGTCTTTGAGGATGACAATTCTTCCCCCATAGCCCTCAAAACAAGGGCCGTAAGTTATGCCCTTGGGGCATATAACGTTTTTATAGAAAGTTATGTCATGGAAGCTTCAAAAAGGGATTATTCAGTTGGAAATTGAGAGGACTAGTCTTTCACTAGTCCTTCAGAAGAGGCTCAGTCTTTCTCCCTGAAAAAGACTATATCAATATAAAACGAACAGAAATTAAACAAAAAAACTTTTTGCACGAAATAAGTTTTTCAAAAAAAAGTAAAGAACTCCATTAGACCAAAAATGAACAAAAATAGAATCAAATAATCAAGCTACCACAAATCAGTATCAATAAATAAATGAAACCCAAAACAAACAGAAATTAAAATAATTCAAACTCAAAACGAGCAGAAATTAATCTAAGTAGGGTTCTAAACCGTATGCTTTCTAAAAGCCAGAATATAATTTGTATTTTACTGAAAAAACTCCTTTAGGTGTTTTCACGTCAAATTTTTGACACTGTGAACATGTGCTTCCTACGCGGTTATGCCATTGAGGATGACACCCCCCTCCCCCACAGCCCCCGGGCCAAGGGTTGTAATTTACGCCCTGGATGTATATAAGGTTTTTTTTGGAAAGGGCTGTCGTACAAACTTCGAAGGGGGCTCGTCGGATTGGAAATCAGAAGCTATATGCCCGTTTTAAGAGTCAAAGTGATTGGAGGGCAATTAGTCCCCCCTCCTCACGTCCTACTTTCCCCAAATGCATCCCATAGAAATTTTTGAGATGGTCATTTGTTCAAAAACAGTCTAAAAATTCCATAACAAGGACTTTGGGCTTCACACAACTCCCCAGAGTCTAAAGGCAACGGTTATAAGCTATGCCCCGGGGGCATAAAAGGTTTTTATGGAAGGGGGTTGTGTGAACTTTAGAGGAGGCTCATTTGATTGGTAATTAAGAGTTTTAATTCCCTTTTAAGAGTCAAAAGTGATGGAGGACAACTCGCCCCCCCTCCCTGACACGTTCTTTTCCCCAAACACATCTGATCGAAATTGTTAAATAGCAATTTTGTTCACAATAGTCCAAAGAGCATATAGCAATGCCTTCAGGGTGGATACAACCACTCAAAGCCCAGGGGCAAGGGTTGTAAGTTATGTCCCGGGGCATATAAGGTTATTATGGGACGGGTGGTTGCATAAACGTCGGATCGGATGGGGCTCAGTTTTTTGCAAGTCGGAAGTTCTAGGGCCATTTTTAAGAGTCAAAGGTGAATGGAGGTCAACCAGCCCTTTTTCCACAAGCCTATCATTCCCCAAAACACATCTGATTGAAATTTTAAGAGAGCTATTTTTTTCAGCATTGTTGAAAGGTCCAGTAATTATGTTTTAGGGGATGTCAACCTCCCCACGGTCCTCAGGGCAAGGGCTGTAAGTTAGGTAACTCGTTTATTGTTTACATATAGTATATATTATTGAGAAAGGTTGTTCATGTTTGATGCATGTTTCAACTTTACTTTCCAAAAATATGAAGGGCATTCAGATGAGCCTTTCGGAGAACGTCGAGGGGAGTGTTGAACTAAATCAAAACACGATATGAGTATACAAATTTCAAAAAGGGTGTAACTCAGGAATGACTGGGTATATAAGTTTGGAAATTTCAGGAAATAATAAAGGAGATGATCATAAAGGCAATATTTTCATTCTACTACTACAACTACCACTACTGCTGATGTTACCACCTCTACTACCACACTTCTCCATATACAATATTGAGAAGAAATTTGAACTAGTTAAAAGACGTTATATGCATGTACATGTACATTGTTAAGAGAGCGTATCTCGAGAATGTACTGGGGTATTAAGTTGGAACTTTCAGAGAATGCTGAAAGGGGAAGATCATCTGTGAAGGGGAGTAGAACCCCCTAATCCAATACAGAACAAACACAAACTGCTGCCATCTATAATCGAGTCTAACGATACCTAACCACATAGACAAGGTTATTGATCCACGAAGGGGACTCAATTTCTGAGAAATTGATTTACATAATCGACGGGGAATTCTAATGTAACATTAGGGGATTTAGAAACAATATGGCTTCTCAAGTCTTTAGGTCTGAGAGATAAATTAATATTCTATTTTTAAATATGGCTTGTCGGGTCTTTAGGTCTGAGAGATAAACTAATATTCTATTTTTAAATATGGCTTCTCTTGTCTCTAGGTCTGAGAGATAAATTAATATTCTATTTTTAAATATGGCTTCTCAGGTCTTTAGGTCTGAGAGATAAATTAATATTCTATCGAAACCCTAATAGTGTAAGTAGGAAGATATATTTTCAGAAATTCATACGAGATCAAGACAGATTGTTTATTTTTTACGCGGGAAATGGTTTCCTGGGAATTTCAAACGTGAGAGCGCAGGGATGCCGAAACAAAGGAACACGCAGAAATCACTTTTAGGGGATTATTTGGGTGAAAACAAATTAATCAACATTTTAGGGATTTTTTGGGGTGAAACAGCTTGAGACATTTTAGAAGATAATTTGGGGTGAAACTCTGTGGTCGTTATAATACACAAGTTCCATTTGAACAATGTTGTAAGGTCCCCTACCCAAACCCCAAAGGGGCCCCTCGCCCAACTTTTTTGCGCCCCCGGGCCCCCAAAGGGCCCCCTCCCCCGGGACCCAAAAGAACCCCACTCCCCCTCCCAACATTTTGATCCCCTCCCACCATTAGTGTTTTGTCGTGGTTTACCTTGTCACTGTTACATTTTCTTGATGTTTTAAAGTTCATTTAGGATTTTTTTCGGTGAAATGTAAGAGTTAAAATATTTCGGTAGTG
Organism: Artemia sp. Qi Xiang Cuo; assembly: GCF_049724085.1. NCBI lineage: Eukaryota > Metazoa > Arthropoda > Branchiopoda > Anostraca > Artemiidae > Artemia > Artemia sp. Qi Xiang Cuo. Next base: position 25,507,716 of record NC_142798.1, on the reverse strand, counting down.
TTTTGTCGTGGTTTACCAAGTCACTGTTACATTCTCTTGGTGTTTCAAAGTTCATTTTGGATGTTTTTTGTTGAAATGCAAGAGTTTGAATATTTCAGTAGTGTTTTGTCGTGGTTTACCTTGTCACTGTTACATTCTCTTGATGTTTCAAAGTTCATTTTTTATTTTTTTTCATTGAAATATAAGAGTTGGAATATTTCAGTAGTGTTTTGTCGTAGTTTACCTTGTTACTGTTACATTCTCTTGATGTTTCAAAGTTCATTTTAGATTTTTTTTTTCGTTGAAATGTGAGAGTTGGAGTATTTCAGTAGTGTTTTGTCCTGGTTTACCTTGTCTCTTTTACATTTTCTTGATTTTTCAAAGTTCATTTTTTATTTCTTTCGTTGAAATGTAAGAGTTGGAATATTTCAGTAGTGTTTGTCGTAGTTTACCTTGTCACTGTTACATTGTGAAGATGTTTCAAAGTTCATTTTGGATTTTTTTCGTTGAAATGTAAGAGTTGGAATATTTCAGTAGTGTTTTCTCGTGGTTTACCTTGTCACTGTTACATTCTCTTGATGTTTCAAAGTTCATTTTGGATTTTTGAGTTGAAATGTAAGAGTTAGATCATTTCACTAGTGTTTTGTCGTGGTTTACCATGTCACTGTTACATTCTGAAGATGTTTTAAAGTTCATTTTGGATTTTTTTTTTCGTTGAAATGCAAGAGTTGGAATATTTCAGTAGTGTTTTGTCATGGTTTACATTGTTAGTGTTACATTCTCTTGATGTTTCAAATTTCATTTTGGATTACATTAGTTGAAATGTAAGAGTTGGCATATTTCAGTAGTGTTTTGTCGTGGGTTTACCTTGTCACTGTTACATTCTCTTGCTGTTTCAAAGTTCATTTTATATTTTTTTTTCCATGAAATGTATGAGCTGGAATATTTCAGTAGTGTTTTGTCGTGGTTTACCTTGTCACTATTACATTTTCTTGATGTTTCCAAGTTCATTTTGGATTTCATTCTTTGAAATGTAAGAGTTGGCATATTTCAGTACTGCTTTCTCGTGGTTTACCTTATCACGGTTACATTCGCGTGATGTTTCAAAGTTCATTTTGATTTTTTTTTTCGTTGAAATGTAAGATTTGGAATTGTCACTGTTACATTCTATTGATGTTTCAAAGTTCATTTTGGATTTTTTTCGTTGAAATGTAAGAGTTGGAATATTTAAGTAGTGTTTTGTCGTGGTTTAACTTGTCAATTTTACATTCTCTTGATTTTTCAAAGTTCATTTTAGTTTTTTTTTCCTTGAAATGTAAGAGTTGGAATATTTCAGTACTGTTTTGTCGTGGTTTACCTTGTCACTGTTACATTCTCTTGATTTTTCAAAGTTCATTTTGGATTTCTTTCGTTGAAATGTAAGAGTTGGAATATTTCAGTAGTGTTGGTCGTGGTTTACTTTGTCACTGTTACATTCTGAAGATGTTTCAAAGTCCATTTTTGATTTTTTTCGTTGAAATGTAAGAGTTGGAATATTTCAGTAGTGTTTTCTCGTGATTGACCTTGTCACCGTTACATTCTCTTGATGTTTCAAAGTTCATTTTGAATTTTTTTCCTTTAAATGTAAGAGTTGGATTATTTCAGCAGTGTTTTGTCGTGGTTTACCAAGTCACTGTTACATTCTGAAGATGTTTCAAAGTTCATTTTGGATTATTTTCGTTGAAATGCAAGAGTTGGAATATTTCAGTAGTGTTTTGTCGTGGTTTACCTTGTCACTGTTACATTCTCTTGATGTTTCAAAGTTCATTTTGGATTACATTCGTTGAAATGTAAGAGTTGGCATATTTCAGTAGTCTTCTGTCGTGGTTTACCATGTCACTGTTACATTCTCTTGATGTTTCAAAGTTCATTTTGGATTTTTACCCTTGAAATGTAAGAGTTGGAATATTTCAGTAGTTGTTTGTCGTGGTTTACCTTGTCACTGTTACATTCTCTTGATTTTTCAAAGTTCATTATGGATTTTTTTCTTGTTGAAATGTAAGAGTTGGAATATTTCAGTAGTGTTTTGTCATGGTTTACCTTGTCACTGTTACATTCTCTTTATGTTTCAAAGTTAATTTTGGATTTTTTTTTGTTGAAATGTAAGAGTTGGGATATTTCAGTAATGTTTTGGTGTTGTTTACCTTGTCACTGTTACATTATCTTGATGTTTCAAAGTTCATTTTGGATTTTTTTTTTGAAATGTAAGAGTTGGAATATTTCAGTAGTGTTTTGTCATGGTTTACCTTGTCACTGTTACATTCTCTTGATGTTTCAAAGTTCATTTTAGATTTTTTTTTAGTTGAAATATAAGAGCTGGGATATTTTAGTAATGTTTTGTCGTGGTTTACCTTGTCATTGTTACATTCTCTTGATTTTTCAAAGTTCATTTTGGATTTTTTTTTGTTGAAATGTAAGAGTTGGAATATTTCAGTAGTGTTTGCCGTGGTTTACATTGTAACTGTCACATTCTATAGATGCTTCAAAGTTCATTTTGAATTTTTTTTTCGTTGAAATGTAAGATTTGGAATTGCCACTGTTACATTCTCTTGATGTTTCAAAATTCCTTTTGGATTTTTTTCATTAAAATGCAAGAGTTGGAATATTTAAGTAGTGTTTTATCATGGTTTACCTTGTCACTGTTACATTCTCTTGATGTTTCAAATGGTTTACCTTGTCACTGTTACATTCTGAAGATTTTTCAAAGTACATTTTTGATTTTTTTCATTGAACTGTAAGAGTTGGAATATTTCAGTAGTGTTTTCTCAAGGTTTACCTTGTCACTGTTACATTCTCTTGAACCTCTGGATTGTTCAATAGCTTATTTTCAGAGAGAGTTCAATGACAAAGTTAATTCAAAGCCCTGATGTAAATTTCCTTCTTTTATTAGAAGACACAGAAGGCTTTTCCACCTTCATTGGAAATTTGTTCTACATTTGGGCAAGATTAAAGAAGGAAATTTACACCAAGACTTGGAATGAACTTTAGCTCAAGTTATTTATCTTGTTGTGTATGAATATACCAAACCTTTTTTATCCTACAACAATAATTTTTTTTTTAATTAAACTCTTATATTTTTAGGATTTTAGCGGGTATGTTAACTTCAAGAACTACATCTTGGGATATTTGGATATTATAAGGAACTGTATGTCAGAAGAAAGTTTACCTGTGTTGTACATGGTATGTAAATTTTGCTTTGCAGTCATACTTACTATCCTTAAGACTTACTATCTTTAACTCCACTGATAGTGGCGCACCACTCTAAGTGAACCTAAATTAACCCAAATTTTTCCATATCTCTCTCACTATGACTGTGTGTGTGAGCAGGTGTCTTACATTTCAACGAAGAAAAATCTAAAATAACTTAAAAATATCATGAGAATGTAACAGTGATAAGGTAGACCACGACAAAACACTACTGAAATATTCCAACTCTTAGATTTCAAGTAAAAAAATCCAAAATGAACATTGAAACATAAGAGAATGTAACAGTGACAAGGTAGACCACGACAAGACCCTACTGAAATATTCCAACTCTTACATTTCATTGAAAAAAATCCAAAATGAACTTTGAAAAATCAAGAGAATGTAACAGTGACAAGGTAAACCATGAAAAAACACTACTGAAATATTCCAATTCTTACATTTCAATGAAAAAAGCCCAAAATAAACTTTGAAACATCATCAGAATGTAACAGTGAGATGGTGAACTACAACAAATCACTACTGAAATATTCCAACTCTTATATTTCAACGAAAAAATTTCAAAATGAACTTAGAAACATCAAGAGAATGTAAGAGTGACAAGGTAAACCATGAACAAACACTACTTAAATATTCTAACTCTTATATTTCAACGAGAAAAGCCTAAAATGAACTTTGAAACATCATCAGAATTTAACAGTGATAAGGTGAACCAGAACAAAACACTACAAATCCTTTATGTCTTAGGGATTGTCTCCTTGCCATTATGCTACGGCAACTGTTAGTCAGTAAGATATTATCAAACACATCATGATTTTGCAAACAAAATGATAGGTGACGTCATAATCAAAGGTTACAACTATCATGGTTGAAGGGGTAGATGCAACCTAATAAAGGAAAAACCAAAGCCCTTAGTAACAACAAAAATTGCTAGTTACATTATTTCTTACGAAGATTAACACGGATGCGACCCCAAATGACATTATTTGATTTATGTCACATTGGTTTCTTACCTTTGAGGTTTTAGGTTTTATTTTTCCTTTAAGAAAGTCTCCTGTTGATTGAGCTCAGCACTTTAAATTTTAATATTTAACCTCATCAAATTAATATGATTCATTTTGGTGTTGCTTTTTGTGGGTTTGATTAAGGCAAGGTACATATTTAAACGCACCTTAGAGCTTGGTGACAACTTATTACGGGAAAATGGCCTAAGGACCAATAATGATTAATCCTAGCATAAATTAAAATTAGAATAAAAATACAATTATTTTAATGCATTTATTTAAAACTTTACAGCTAAATAAAGTTATTTTATGTAAAATTTTCAGGAAGTATTCTAGTTCCAGTTAACAAATGAGATTTTTTTTTCAAGGAATCCGGCAGCTAAATAGGTCCAATATATGCAATGGTATGCTCTTCGCATAATTTCTTTTAATTATGTTGCTAGCTACCGCTGCAACCTGTAACTATTAATAAAATGTTTTATCTTTAATTACAGAAGGAACTCGATCAGGGGCGTAAATTGCTATGGGTCGGGGGGGAAGCTGCCCCCAGACCTCTTTTTGCCCCCCCAAGACCTGACTTCGCCCCCCCCCCCAGATTTTTTTAGATTATACCCTTATTTATCCTTCATCCGAATAAAAAATACAAATTTTATCGAATACAAAATCTTATACGAAATGACGCGTAACCCAGAGCCTCGTGTTTTCTCTAGCATTGTCAAGTAAAGATAGTATTGAATGAATTCATTTGTTGAATAAGAGTGTGCGATGAGTCAGAGGAAAACTAATCGATATTTTTAAACCTAGTCAACCGGCTAAAAAAGCTAAGTTGGTGGATAGCGTAGCAGCAACCGAGGCAGCAACAGAAGCTGGCCCAAGTGAAGTGTGTAATTTTGCCATTTATGGTTTGACTAATATAAACATATAGCATTTGCTTCATGAAATAAATTCCATGCGAATTAAAGTTTAGCCTACAGAAGTAAGATCTTAATTTCGCGCTACAACTTTGGATTAATGTATAAATTGCAAATTTTGTGGGGAAAATCATATAACCGATAAAAAACAATTATAGATATAGAGGTGTCATTTAAGGAGGGGGGGGGGGCAGGCTAGGACGTCAGATATTACTAGTGGGACAACAGCCTGATTTATCAGACTAAATTTATGACAAAGAGTTTCGGAAGAGCTTAGGAGAACGAAAGAGCATTAAATGCTTTCCTAAGGCCCGGCCATTTTTGCTAGGCGGTCGCTCACCATTATTTATACCTCTTGTTATATTCTCACCCTTGAAACTGGGTATGGCACAAAAAGGGAATGAAAGAGAGCTAAAATACATTTGAATTGACAGTTTTAGTATAAATAAAAATTGCTGCTTCGTGACAAAATTCTACTTTTTAAAGTTAAATCGGCTGTTATTGCGAGGCATTCGCTTCACGTCAGCGTGCTTCATCCAAAACGAAATTTACGACTTGCCCTCCTAGATTTTGCTGATAAGCTAGATAAGTACGAGAATTTTGTTGTATTGAGTTGCTAAGTTTCTTATTCGGATTATGTTATCGTTTAATTTACGAAATTCTACTCGTAGTTAAACTGACAAAAAACGATATATATGTTTTAACCCTTTTAAATTTTAGTTGACTAGCTTAGACTATTTTACCGAATTCTAAAAACTGAGAATTTGAGCATTTGGAGGCGCTTAAACATGCAGAAGATGCTAGAGCGTATTAAATGATCAGTCGAAAGATATTTGTATGCTATCGTCAATTTTGGCGTAAATAAAGCTATTATTATAAATGAGAGAAAAAGCACCCTATTTAATAGACCACCCCGTTATTAATCATGAAATAACAAAAACGAAAACTATTAAGGGCAAAATGCCAATACGTTACACTAAACGGTAGCAGAAAAGCTAATTAGAAGCTAGGAGCAGAGGCGTCACTATCACTTTTTGGGGGGGTGGGGCGAGCACGACGAAAGTTCTCCAACAAAACCAAAATTGTACCGACGGAAAAAAGGTTTAGTGGCGAAAGTTTCTGTATAAATGGAAGTAAATGGCTTGAAAACAGTATTTTTTGCTGCGGAGCGTTGGAAATTCTAGAAATATTTCATTAAGAAAGTCTATTATTCCTTATGTCTCCTAGACACCTATTTAAGGGAACTACTCTTTCAGAGCTATCGGCCTCTGAATAAAGTTAAAACGTTTAAAAGCGAAAGCACTGGATTTTTTTCTAGGGTGGAAGTGTAGCCGATGCATCGGATACGATATTGAGGGGCAATCTTGACATCTCCCACCATAAAAGGGAGGCACCCAACCAGCCAAAGCTAGCCGAATACCCCAAAACAAACGGTCGCCGTTTTTCTGCTAAAGCCTAAGAGAAAAACCATGGGTAGAATACTCTATTAAAGAAGACGCCATTTACTGCTTTTGCTGTCGGCACTTTTCCTTAACAAGAAATCATGGAAATACTTCTGATAATGTAGTGTTTGTCGACACAAGAATGAATAACTGGAAAAAGCTATTCGAAAGGATTGAAAAACACGAGGCTTCAGAAGCTCATAACGAAGCAAATCGCAGCTGGAGAGTTGCAGCAATATCTACAACTCTCTATTCAAATCGGAAGGAAGCCATAGCGGAAAATCGCCTGCATATAGCCACACTTGCGAAAGTGACATGTGCCCTAGCACGCCAAGGGCTCCCATTTCGTGAGAACAAAGAAGATGCTCTATTAAGAAGTATTGGGCAATCTGCGCAGATGAAACGAAAGATCTGTCGAAAAAAGAGCAGCTTGGTTTGATTATTCGTTTTATTGATAGTAATGCTATCATCCGCGAGGAGACATTCGGCAGTACACATCTTGAACAATTAGATGCAGCATCCCTTGCTAATGCAATCAAGGATCTTGTTGAAAAGCACGGACTGGATTGGAGCACCTGTGTGGCTCAATGCTATGATGTTGCGAGCGTCATGAGCGGCGCATGTAATGGTGTTCAGGCTATTCTTAAACGATTTGCACCACAAGCTAGGTATATTCATTGTCACGCCCATCGCCTAAATCTTGTGCTTGTGCAGTCAATAGCTTCTTGTCCGGAGGTTAGAAACTTCTTTTCTTGCATTCAGGCATTATATGTCTTTCTCAACCGAAGTGCGCCACGTCACGAAATTTTCCTTCGAACCCATCGGAAAGAAAAAAAGATGCCTCTACCGCTGCTAGCTACCGCTGCAACCCGGATAATGACGATTTGTCTGCCAGGGATTATACTACCTCTTGTTGGTAGTATAATCCCTGACAGACAAATCGTCATTTTAGAACCGTTACCGTAGACATACCTTTGATCATTTAGCCCGTCTGGATGTTCTGCATACTATTGAAAAAAGAATAAGCAGTTTCGTTTTGGATTTTTACAAATGAAAAAAATTCAAGTTTTTAGTTTTTAAGATGTTACAAAATAACGAAATTATCATTAAATATAAGTGAAATAGCAATTTATTCTTTTTTATTAGGTGTTCCACTTGAATCGTCATTTCAGAACCGTTACCGTAGACAGGCTTGAAATCATATCATTTTTGTCTTAGGGATTGTCTCCTTGCCATTACGCTACGGCAACTGTTAGTCGATTAGATATTATCAAACACATCATGATTTTGCAAACAAAATGATATGTGACGTCATAATCAAAATTACAACCATCATGGTTGAAGGGGTAGATGCAACCTAATAAAGGGCTAACCAAAGCCCTTAGTAACCATTAAAATTGCTAGTTACATTATTTCTCACGAAGATTAACACGGATGCGCCCCAAATGATATTATTTGATTTATTTCACAATGGTTTCTTACCTTTGAGGTTATAGCTTTAATTTTTCCTTTAAGAAAGTCTCCTGTTGATTGAGCTCAGCACTTTAAATTTTAATATTTAACATTAACAAATTAATATGGTTCACTTTGGTGTTGCATTTTGCGGGTTTGATTAAGGCAAGGTATATATTTAACCTCACCTTAGAGCTTGGTGACAATTTATTACGGGAAAATGACCTAAGGACCAATAATGATTATTCCTAGTATAAATTAAAATTAGAAAAAAAATACAATTATTTTGATGCATTTATTTATCGCTTTGCAGCTAAATAAAGTTATTTTATTTAAAATTTTCAGGAAGTATTCTAGTTTCAGTTGACAAATGAGATTTTTTTCAAGGAATCGAGCAGCTAACTAAGTCCAATATATGCAATAGTATGTTCTTCGAATGATCTCTTTTAATTAGGTTGCTAGCTACCGCTTCAACCCGGAACTATTAATAAAATATTTTATCTTTAATTACAGAAGGAGCTAGATGTAGCAAGTTTTACTATTGAGACGAGTCGCTCTTATTATACAACCGCTATACTATGGTATAGCGGAGGACTATTTAGACGAGTCGCTCTTATTATACAACCGCTATACTATGGTATAGCGGAGGACATTATTCCGATGAACACCAGCTCTTCTCCAGGAAATGGAGGATTGAAGTTCAAACATTTCGGCGGTAACATAATAATACTGATAGAGATTTACCTCTTTTTAGTTTCAGTAGCACTTATTTATCATTTTTTTCTGTAATTATTTTTATATATATTATTTATATATGTAATGATATTATAATATATATATATATATATATATATATATATATATATATATATATATATATATATATATATATATATATATATATATATATATATATATATATATATATATATATATATATATATATATATATATATATATATATATATATATATATATATATATATATATATATATATATATATATATATATATATATATATATATATATATATATATATATATATATATATATATATATATATATATATATATATATATATATATATCAAAATATTTCAATGGTCCCAGGGAATTTGATATAATTTTCTTCTGTCTTCACTTTAAATGAAAAAAATAATTATCTTTTTGGCATCCCTGCTTTCAATAAAAAAAATGAAAAGAGGTATTATCATTTAAAAATGATAGCCCCCTATCCCCCCCCTATAGGCAATAATTTACAATTTATTTATGAATTATATTTTTAGGGCAACTTCCGTTTCAATCTTTAATTCCCAAACATTGTACATAGTTTAGTCTGTAGCTAAATTTTGACTCAATAAAAGGGGTTTCTTTTTTGGGGGGGGGGGGGTAAAAATTTTTCAGAAAGAAGATTGTATTTTCTATCAAGCCTTCAACAATTGAGCATTAAACATTAAGAAAATCTTATTCAAAAAAAGCAAAAGAAAAAAAAATTGTGCAAACTTACAATTCAGCTCTAGAAACAATCTGCCGGCTGTCAATTTCAAAATCCAACTGAAGGCTGAAGCTGTATAGTAGTGAATACGTTCTATAATTCTATTCAACTTGAAAATAAAATTATTGACTACGAATGATGTAAGAAATAGCGATTGGGAAATTGCATTCAAAATGATTTAAACTCATTTCATAAAGACGATACTTTTTTTTGTCAACATATGAAGAACTGTGTATAGTGAAGTATTTGCAATTGAATATTGTATCTGTTTGGTTCTCATGGAAAGTAAAAAAATAGACAAAAATTAATGAACAATAGAGTAGTGAATAATGATAGTATGTAAAGTAATATTTGACAGGGAAAGTCACTTGGGATAAATGGCTAGGGATAGCACGGTGATTGCGTGATTTTCAGGGATTCGGGGAACCAAATTTATTTTTGGGGTGACGCATAGATTTTCGGAGAAATATTCCAAAATTTGGGGATAGTGCAAGCCCTGCTTGATTTCTAATCAGGCAAATCGAAATACTAAGCCACACGATAAGGAAAAGCTCCGACTTTGCAGTTGACTCAATAAAGAATTGCCGCTAAATCAATTTAAAGTCGACCGAACGCCACCGACTCTGCCGGCGGCGGCGCGCCTGCGGTGGCGTGCCTGCGGCGTTGCAACACTTTGGCGGCGGTCAACCGGGCTTTGGCGGCGTTCGGTCGATCCGCCAGCGAGGCGCCGGGGTCTAACTGTTGATATGAAATATTGTCAGCTACTGAGCAAAATCATGATGTGTTTGATAATATCTTATTGACTAACAGTTGGCGTTGCGTAATGGCAAGCAGACAATCACTAAGACATGAAGGATTTGATTTCAAGCCTGTCTACGGTAACGGTTCTAAAATGACGATTCAAATGGAACACCTAAAAAAAAGAATAAATTGCTATTAGGATCGGAATATTCTTCTTTTAGTGAATTTATTAATTTTATGTGACCTGTGTCACTTATTTTTAATAATAATTTTGTTATTTTTAACATCTTAAAAACTAAAAACTTGAATTTTTTTCCTTTGTAAAAATCCAAAACGAAACTGCTTATTCTTTTTTTCAAGAGTATGCACAACATCCAGACGGGCTAAATGATCAAAGGTATGTCTACGGTAACGGTAAAAAATTAAACAAGAAAAACGGGTTTTAATTTCTATAAAGCAGTGAATACAAAACACTTAATTAAACAAAAATACTCCGAATATTTCGGCCCCACATCCGGGAGCCTTTCTCAACAAAAAAAAAAACAAAAAAAATTCTTGCATCAACATAAAAAACATACTAAACAAACAAAAGAAAAAATATAAATAAATAGGAAAATAAAACTCACATATTTCACATATTTTCACATATTTTCCTATTTATTTATATTTTTTCTTTTGTTTGTTTAGTATATTTTTTATGTTGATGTAAGAATTTTTTTGTTTTTTTTTCCGTTGAGAAAGGCTCCCAGATGTGGGGTCGAAATATTCGGAGTATTTTCGTTTAATTAAGTGTTTTGTATTCACTGCTTTATAGAAATTAAAACCCATTTTTCTTGTTTAATTTTTTTGTAAATGGAAAAGCAGTGTGGTCTAAGAAATTATTTACTAAGGTAACGGTTCTAAAATGACGATTTGTCTGCCAGGGATTATGCTACTATTATGAGGTAGCATAATCCTTGACAGACAAATCATTAGTATTCGGGTTGCAACGGTAGCTAGAATCGGTAGAGGCATCTTTTTTTCTTTCCGCTTTTTCTTCCTCCTCAGCTAGCTGGGCACTGGAAAATCATAGAAACCTGTATAATAGCTCATTTTAAAGGAAATTACTACATCTAGTGCCTTTTGTAATAAAAAATAAAATAGTTTTTAAAGTAGTATCTATTGATAACTTTTCAGCTAAATAAATTTATTTAATTTAAAATTTTCAGGAAGTATTCTAGTTTAAGTTGACAAATGAGATTTTTTTTTCAAGGAATCGAGCAGCTAACTAAATCCAATATATGCAATGGTTTGTTCTTCGAATGATCTCTTTTAATTAGGTTGCTAGCTACCGCTGCAACCCGGAACTATTAATAAAATATTTTATCTTTAATTACAGAAGGAACTAGATGTAGCAAGTTTTACTATTGAGACGAGTCGCTCTTACTATACAACGTACAACCTGCATACACATAGCGTATTTCAGTTTAATTTAACATACCCCTCAACACTTCCTGAGAATTTCTCCTTAATGCTCTTAGCCTTAGAAGTAGTTTTAGCAGTATCAGTAGAAGTAGTAGTCGTAGTATGCATATAGTACCTCTTGTTTTACTCAACATCCCCCTTAACATGCACTGAAACTTTCAACTTAAAACTTTAAGCTGTCCCTTGGATATAGGTACTAAGCCTTTTTAATAACCTGTATAGCAGAATGTGTTTCAATTTAATTCAACATCCTCATAAGCATTCCCTTAAAATTTCACCTTCCAACTCTTAGCCTCAATAATAGTTGTCGTTGTAAAAGTAGCTGAAGTAACAACAGTTTTAGCATGGGGAGTATGCACAGTGTCTTTTGGTTTGTTCAAACATCCCTCTCAACACGTCCTGAAAGTTTCAACTTAATGCTCTAAGCCGTTCCTGAGAAATTGCTCATACATCCTTTTGGCTACCTGAACGCACAGAGTGTTTTTTATTATTATTTAGTTCTGCAACCCCCCTAAATATTCCCCAAAAATGTCGTTTCAATAGCCTTAGCCTCCAATATTAAAATAATTGGATTTTTATTCTAATTTAATTTATGCTAGGATTAATCATTATTGGTCCCTATGTCATTTTTCTGTAATAAGTTGTCATGCTGAAAATTGGCTTGCTGAGGAGGCAGAAAAGACAATTTTTAAGACATAAAGGATTTGATTTCAAGCCTGTTTGGTAACGGTATCAAAATGACGATTTGTCTGTCAGGGATTATACTACCAATAAGAGCTAGTATATAATCCTTGGTAGACAAATCGTCATTATGATACCGTTACGGTAGACAGGCTTGAAATCACATCATTTATGTCTTAGGGATTGTCTCCTTGTAGCAGCGGTAGAGGCATCTTTTTTTCTTTCCGCTTTTTCTTCCTCCTCAGCTAGCTGGGCACTGAAAACTTCTCCTTGCCATTACGCTACGGCAACTGTTAGTCAGTAAGATATTATCAAACACATCATGATTTTAAACACATCGCTGCCTAAGTAAAGAACGATGTGGCCACAATGCGTTGTTTTTGGCTCTTTATACCCGGGCACTTCGTATCGAAGGAGTTGTCGTAGAAACTTCGAAAAGGGCTCATTCGATTGGAAATTGGAGTGGCTAGTGCCCTTCTTAATAGTCGAAAGTGATTGGAGGGAAACTAGCCCCCCCCCCGCCCATCCTTCCCCCCAACACATCCAAACAAAAATTTGAGATAGCCATTTTGCTCAGCATAGTTGATTTCCAGATAGAAAATATGTTTTCGAGGAGGACACTCCCCCACAACCCTCAGGGCAAGGGTCGTAAGTTATGCCCTGGGGGCATATAAGGTTTTTATAGAATGCGTTGTCGTAGAAACTTCAAAACAGGCTCATTCGATTGGAAATTCAAAGGGCTAGTACTCTTTTAAATCGTCAAAAGTGATTGGAGGGCATCTAGCGCCCCCATGCCCATCGTTCCCCCAAATACATCCCCCAAGTAAAGAACGATGTGGGCACAATGTGTTTTTTTTTCTCCATACCCGGGCACTTCGTATCGAAGGAGTTGTCGTAGAAACTTGGAGAAGGGCTCATTCGATTGGAAATGGGACTGGCCAGTGCCCTTTTTAATAATCGAAAGTGATTGGAGGGTAACTAGACCCCCCCCACGCCTATCCTTCCCCCAAACACATCCAATCAAAATTTAGAGATAACCATATTGTTCAGCGTAGTTGATTTCCGGATAGAAAAGATGTTTTTGAGGAGGACACTCCCCCAAAACCCTTCGCGCAAGGGTTTAAAGTTATGTCCTGGGGGCATAAAAGGTGTTTATAGAAGCTATTGTTGTAGAAACTTCAAAAATGGCTCATTTGATTGGAAACTCAAAGGGCTCGTGCCCTTTTTAATAGTTGAAAGTGACTGGAGGGTAACAAGCCCCCTCCCCACGTCCATGATACCCCCAGATACTAACAACGAAAAATTTGAGATAGACATTTTGTTCAGCACAGTTGATTTCCAGATAGAACATATTATTATGAAAAGGACATTCCCCTAATATCCTCAGCGCATGTGTTTTAAGTTATGCCCTGGGGTTATATAAGGTTTTTATAGAAGGCTTTGTCGTAGAAACTTCACAACAGGCTCATTCGATTTGAAATTCGAAGGGCTTGTGCCCTTTTTAATTGTCGAAAGTGATTGGAGGGCAACTAGCCCCCCCCCCTCCACGCCCATCATTCCCCCCAAAACATCCAATAAAAATTTTGAGATAGCCATTTTGTTCAGCGTAGCTGATTTCTGGGTAGAAAAGATGTTTTTGAGGAGGACACTCCCCCACAACCCTCAGGGCAAAGGTTTAAAGTTATGCCCTGGGGGCATATAAGGATTTTATACAAGGTGTTGTCGTAGGAACTTAAAACAGGCTCATTCGATTGGAAATTCAAAGGGCTAGTGCCCTTTTTAATAGTCGAAAGTGATTGGAGGGCAACTAGCCCTCCCCACGCCCATCAGTCCTCCAAACACATCCAATCAAAATTGTGAGAGAACTATTTTGATCATTGTTGTTGTTTTCCAGATAAAAAATATCTTTTTGAGGCGGACACTCCCCCACAACCCTCAGGGCAAGGGTTGTAAGTTATGGCCAGTTATGGCATATAAGGTTTTTATAGAAGGCTTCGTCGTAGAAACTTCAAAACAGGCTCATTTGATCAAATCACTTTCGACTATTAAAAAGCACACTAGACCTTTGAATTTCCAATCGAATGAGCCCTTTTTCAGGTTTCCACGACAAAGATTTCAATAAAAACTTATATACCCCCAGGGCATAACTTATAACCCTTGCCCTGTAGACTGTGAGGGGAGAGTCCTGCTCAAAGGTATAATTTCCTGAACTTTAACTGCGTGGAATAAAATGGCTATCTAAAAATTTTGATTGGATGTGTTTGAGGAAATGGTGGGCGTGGAAGGGGTGTTAGTTCCCTTCCAATTACTTTCGACTATTACAAAGGGCAGAAGCCATTTCAATTTCTAATCAAATAAGCCCTTTTTGAAGTTTCTACGACAACGCGTTCTATAAAAACTATATATACCCCCAGGGCATAACTTACAACCCTTGTCCTGAGGGCTGCGAGGAGGTTGTCATCCGCAAAGAACTAATTTCCAGAACTTAAAACTACGTTGAACAAAATGGCTATCTCAAAATTTTGATTGGATGTGTTTGGGGGAATGATGGGCGTGGGGGGGCTAGTTGCCCTCCAATCAGTTTTGAATATTAAAAAGTGAACTAGCCCTTTAAATTTCCAATCAAATGAGCCTGTTTTGAAGGCTCATTGAAGAACACATCGCTGCCTAAGTAAAGAACGATGTGGCCACAATGCGTTGTTTTTGGCTATTTATACCCGGGCACTTCGTATCGAAGGAGGTGTCGTAGAAACTTCAAAAAGGGCTCATTCGATTGGAAATTGGAGTGGCTAGTGCCCTTCTTAATAGTCGAAAGTGATGGGAGGGAAACTAGCCCCCCCCACGCCCAGCCGGCCCCCAAACCCAGCCAATCAAAATTTTGAGATAGCCATTTTGCTCAGCATAGTTGATTTCCAGACAGAAAATATGTTTTCGAGGAGGACACTCCCCCACAACCCTCAGGGCAAGGGTCGTAAGTTATGCCCTGGGGGCATTTAAGGTTTTTATAGAAGGCGTTGTCGTAGAAACTTCAAAACAGACTCATTCGATTGGAAATTCAAAGGGCTAGTACTCTTTTAAATAGTCAAAAGTGATTGGAGGGCATCTAGCGCCCCCATGCCCATCGTTCCCCC
Organism: Artemia sp. Qi Xiang Cuo; assembly: GCF_049724085.1. NCBI lineage: Eukaryota > Metazoa > Arthropoda > Branchiopoda > Anostraca > Artemiidae > Artemia > Artemia sp. Qi Xiang Cuo. The sequence continues at coordinate 25,492,173 of NC_142798.1, read as the reverse complement.
AAATACATCCCCCAAGTAAAGAACGATGTGGGCACAATGTGTTTTTTTTTCTCCATACCCGGGCACTTCGTATCGAAGGAGTTGTCGTAGAAACTTCGAAAAGGGCTCATTCGATTGGAAATGGGAGTGGCCAGTGCCCTTTTTACTAGTCGAAAGTGATTGGAGGGCAACTAGCCCCCCCCCCACGCCAAGCATTCCCCCAAACACATCCAATCAAAATTTAGAGATAACCATATTGTTCAGCGTAGTTGATTTCCGGATAGAAAAGATGTTTTTGAGGAGGACACTCCCCCACAACCCTCCGCGCAAGGGTTTAAAGTTATGCCCTGGGGGCATATAAGGATTTTATAGAAGCTGTTGTAGTAGAAACTTCAAAAAAGGCTCATTAGATTGGAAATTCAAAGGGCTAGTGCCCTTTTTAATAGTTGAAAGTGATTGGAGGGCAACTAGCCCCCCCCCCCCACGCCCATCATTCCCCCAAAAACATACAATTAAAATTTTCAGATAGCACTTTTATTCAGCGTGGATGATTTTCTGGACTAACATACGTTTTTGAGATGGAGACTCCCCTACAATCCTCAGGGCAAGGGTTTAAAATTTTTCCCTGGAGGTATATAATGTTTTTATAGGAATCGTTGCTGTAGAAACTTCAAAACTGGCTAATTAGATTGGCAATTTGAAGGGCTAGTTCCCTTTTTCATAGTCGAAAGTGAATGGGGGGCAACTAGCCCCCCCCCCTCAACGCCAATCATTCCCCCAAACACATCCAATAAAAATTTTGAGATAACTATATTGTTCAGCGTAGCTGATTTCTGGGTAGAAAAGATGTTTTTGAGGAGGACACTCCCCCACAACCCTCAGGGCAAAGGTTTAAAGTTATGCCCTGGGGGCATATAAGGATTTTATAGAAGGTGTTGTCGTAGAAACTTAAAACAGGCTCATTCGATTGGAAATTCAAAGGGCTAGTGCCCTTTTTAATAGTCGAAAGTGATTGGAGGGCAACTAGCCCCCCCCCACGCCCATCATTCCTCCAAACACATCCAATCAAAATTTTGAGAACGATGTGGGCACAATGTGTCTACCAGGGATTATATACTAGCTCTTATTGGTAGTATAATACCTGACAGACAAATCGTCATTTTGATACCGGTACCAAACAGGCTTGAAATCAAATCCTTTATGTCTTAAAAATTGTCTTTTCTGCCTCCTCAGCAAGCCAATTTCAGCATGACAACTTATTACAGAAAAATGACATAAGGACCAATAATGATTAATCGTAGCATAAATTAAATTAGAATAAAAATCCAATTATTTTAATATTGGAGGCTAAGGCTATTGAAACGACACTTTTGGGGAATATTTAAAGGGGTTGCAGAACTAAATAATAATAAAAAACACTCTGTACGTTCAGGTAGCCAAAAGGATGTATGAGCAATTTCTCAGGAACGGCTTAGAGCATTAAGTTGAAACTTTCAGGACGTGTTGAGAGGGATGTTTGAACAAACCTAAAGACACTGTGCATACTCCCACTGCTACAACTGTTGTTACTTCAGCTACTTTTACAACGACAACTATTATTGAGGCTAAGAGTTGGAAGGTGAAGAGTTGAATTAAATTGAAACACATTCTGCTATACAGGTTATTAAAAAGGCTTAATACCTATATCCCAGGGACAGCTTAAAGTTTTAAGTTGAAAGTTTCAGTGCATGTTAAGGGGGATGTTGAGTAAAACAAGAGGTACTATATGCATACTACGACTACTACTTCTACTGATACTGCTAAAACTACTTCTAAGGCTAAGAGCATTAAGGAGAAATTCTCAGGAAGTGTTGAGGGGTATGTTAAATTAAACTGAAATACGCTATGTGTATGCAGGCTGTATGTTGTATAGTTAGAGTGACTCGTCTCTATAGTAAAACTTGCTACATCTAGTTCCTTCTTTAATTAAAGATAAAACATTTTATTAATAGTTCCGGGTTACAGCGGTAGCTAGCAACATAATTAAAAGAAATCATTCGAAGAACAAACCATTGCATATATTGGACTTAGTTGCTCGATGTAGCGATTTCCTTTAAAATGAGCTATTAGACAGGTTTCTATGATTTTCCAGTGCCCCGCTAGCTGAGAAAGAATAAAAGGCGAAAAGAAAAAAATATGCCTCTACCGATGCTAGCTACCGCTACACCCGGATACTAATGATTTGCCTGTCAGGAATTATGCTACCGCTTGATGGTAGCATAAGCCTTGACAAACAAATTGGCATCTATAGAACTGTTACCTTAGTAAATAATTTCTTAGACCACACTGCTTTTCCATTTACAAAAAAAATTAAACAAGAAAAACGGGTTTTAATTTCTATAAAGCAGTGAATACAAAACACTTAATTAAACAAAAATACTCCTAATATTTCGACCCCACATCCGGGAGCCTTTCTCAACTAAAAAAAAAAAAAAACAAAAAAAATTCTTACATCAACATAAAAAATATACTAAACAAACAAAAGAAAAAACATAAATAAATAGGAAAATATGTGAAATATGTGAGTTTTCTTTTCCTATTTATTTATATTTTTTCTTTTGTTTGTTTAGTATGTTTTTTATGTTGATGTAAGAATTTTTTTTTGTTTTTTTTTCCGTTGAGAAAGGCTCCCGCATGTGGGGCCGAAATATTCGGAGTATTTTTGTTTAATTAAGTGTTTTGTATTAACTGCTTTATAGAAATTAAAACCCGTTTTTCTTGTTTAATTTTTTACCGTTACCGTAGACATACCTTTGATCATTTAGCCCGTCTGGATGTTGTGCATACTCTTGAAAAAAGAAAAAGCAGTTTCGTTTTGGATTTTTACAAAGGAAAAAAATTCAAGTTTTTAGTTTTTAAGATGTTAAAAATAACAAAATTATTATTAAAAATAAGTGACACAGGTCACATAAATTGTATAAATTCACTAAATGAAGAATATTCCGATCCTAATAGCAATTTATTCTTTTTTTTAGGTGTTCCATTTGAATCATCATTTTAGAACCGTTACCGTAGACAGGCTTGAAATCAAATCTTTTATGTCTTGGGGATTGTCTCTTTGCCATTAAGCTACGGCAACTGTTAGTCAAGAAGATATTATCAAACGCATCATGATTTTGCTCAGTAGCTGACAATATTTCATATCAACAGTTAGACCCCGGCGCCTCGCTGGCGGATCGATCGAACGCCGCCAACGCCCGGTTGACCGCCGCCAAAGTGTTGCAACGCCGCAGGCGCACCGCCGCAGGCGCGCCGCCGCCAGCGCACCGCCGCCGGCAGAGTCGGTGGCGTTCGTTCGACTTTAAATTGATTTTGCGGCAATTCTTTATTGAGTCAACTGCAAAGTCGGAGCTTTTCCTTATCGTGTGGCTTAGTATTTTGATTTGTCTGATTAGAAATCAAGCAGGGCTTGCACTATCCCCAAATTTTGGGGTATTTCTCCGAAAATCTATGCGTCACCCCAAAAAAAAACTTGGTTCCCCGAATCCCCGAAACTCACGCAATCACGGTCCCATCCCTAGCAATTTATCACCAGTGACTTTCCCTGCCAAATATTACTTTGCATACCATAATTCTTCACTACTCTCTTGTTCGTTAATTTTCGTCTCTTTTGTTACTTTGCATAAGAACCAGACAGATACAATATGCAATTGCAAATATTGCAATATACACAGTTCTTCATATGTTGACAAAAAAAAGTATCGTCTTTATGAAATGAGTTTAAATCATTTCGAATGCAGTTTCCCAATCGGTATTTCTTACATCATTCGTAGTCAAGAATTTTATTTTCAAGTTGAATAGAATTATAGAACACATTCACTGCTATACAGCTTCAGCCTTCAGTTGGATTTTGAAATTGACAGCCGACAGATTGTTTCTACAGCTGAATTGTAAGTTTGCAGAATTTTTTTTTCTTTTGCTGTTTTTAGATAAGATTGTCTTAATGTTTAATGCTCAATTGTTGAACATCTGATATGAAATACAATCTTCTTTCTGAACAATTTTTACCCCCCCCCCCCCAAAAAAAAGAAAACCCGTTTATTGAGTCAAAATTTAGCTACAGACTAAACTATGTACAACGTTTGGGAATTAAATATTGAAACAGAAGTTGCCCAAAAAATATAATTCATAAATAAATTGTAAATTATTGCCTATAGGGGGGGATAGGGGGCTATCATTTTTAAATGATAATACCTCTTTTTTCATTTTTTTTATTGAAAACAGGGATGCCAAAAAGATAATTATTTTTTTCATTTAAAGTGAAGACAGAAGAAAATGATATCAAATTCCCTGGGACAACTGAAATATTTTTATAGACCCAGGGCCCTCCATTGGGACTTGTTCATTGTCTTGGGTATTTTGCGATTTCTCATAGGCTACTGGCCTAATTTGGCTTTTGTGTGTGCTCCCTTTTAATTAGATTCTTTGGATCTTATTGAATGCCACGGCGAATGTATGACTCAGTTTTCCAATAATTTGAGGTATATCTGGATAATTTCGACATTTTTGTTGTTGTCTCTGTACCCCTTTACCCATGCCCTCAATTTTTTTCAAGGAACACTAAGCTGTTTAACGTTATTTTGCGTATATATATATATATATATATATATATATATATATATATATATATATATATATATATATATATATATATATATATATATATATATATATATATATATATATATATATTCATTTAAGATCTTACTTCTGTAGGCTAAACTTTAATTCGCATGGAATTTATTGCATGAAGCAAAGGCTATATGTTTATATTAGTCAAACCATAAATGGCAAAATTGCACACCTCACTTGGGCCAGCTTCTGTTGCTGCCTTGGTTGCTGCTACACTATCCACCAACTTAGCTTTTTTAGCCGGTTGACTAGGTTTAAAAATATCGATTATTTTTCTCTGACTCATCGCACACTCTTATTCAACAAATGAATTCATTCAATACTATCTTTACTTGACAATGCTAGAGAAAACACGAGGCTCCGGGTTACGCGTCATTTCGTATAAGAGTTTGTATTCGATAAAATTTGTATTTTTTATTCGGATGAAGGATAAATAAGGGTATAATCTAAAAAAATATGGGGGGGGGGGGGAGAAATCAGGTCTGGGGGGGGGCAAAATCAGGTCTGGGGAGGGGGGCAAAAAGAGGTCTGGGGGCAACTGCCCCCCCCCCCCCTGCCCCATAGCAATTTACGCCCCTGATCTAGTTCCTTCTGTAATTAAAGATAAAATATTTCATTAATAGTTCCGGGTTGCAGCGGTAGCTAGCAACCTAATTAAAAGAGATCATTCGAAGAACATACAATTGCATATATTGGACTTAGTTAGCTGCTCGATTCCTTGAAAAAAAAATCTCATTTGTCAACTGAAACTAGAATACTTCCTGAATATTTTACATAAAATAACTTTATTTAGATGCAAAGTTTTCAATAGATATATCAAAATAATTGGATTTTTATTCTAATTTTAATTTATGCTAGGATTAATCATTATTTGTCCCTAGGTCACTTTCCCGTGATAAATTATCACCAAGCTCTATGGTTAGGTTAAATATGTACCTTGCCTTAATCAAACCCACAAAATGCAACACCAAAGTGAATCATATTAATTTGTTAATGTTAAATATTAAAATTTAAAGTGCTGAGCTCAATCAACAGGAGACTTTTCTTAAAGGAAAAATAAAAGCCAAAACCTCAAAGGTAAGAAACCAGTGTGACATAAATCAAATAATGTCATTTGGGGTCGTATCCCTGTTAATCTTCTTAAGAAATAGTGCAACTAGCAATTTTTGTTGTTACTAAGGGCTTTGGTTTGTGCTTTATTAGGTTGCACCTACCCCTTCTTCCATGATGGTTGTAACCTTTGATTATAATGTCACCTATCATTTTGTTTGCAAAATCACGATGTGTTTGATAATATCTTATTAACTATCAGTTGCCGTAGCATAATGGCAAGAAGACAATCCCTAAGACATTTAAAGGATTTGATTTCAAGCCGGTCTGCAGTAACGGTATCAAAATGACGATTTGTCTGTCAGGGATTATACTACCAATAAGAGGTAGAATAATCCTTGGCAGACAAATCGTCATTATGATACCGTTACGGTAGACAGGCTTGAAATCAAACCCTTTATGTCTTAGGGATTGTCTCCTTGTAGCAGCGGTAGAGGCCTCTTTTTTTCTTATCATAGAAAAAATTATCCAAAAATATCATAGAATCATTTTTATCGGTATCATAGACCGTAACGGTATCATAATGACAATTTGTCTGCCAAGGATTATACTACCTCTTAATAGTAGCATAATGCCTGACAGATAAATTGTCATTTGATACCGTTACCGTAGACAGGCTTGAAAGTTATGTTTTAGGGATTGTCTCCTTGTAGCAGCGGTAGAGGCATCTTTTTTTCTTTCCGCTTTTTCTTCCTCCTCAGCTAGCTGGGCACTGGAAACTTGCCATTACGCAACGGAAACATTACGTTACGGCAAAGAAGATATTATCAAACACATCATGATTTTGCAAACAAAATGATAGGTGACGTCATAATCAAAGGTAACAACCATTATGGTTGAAGGGGAAGATGCAACCTAATAAAGGACAAACCACAGCCCTTAGTAACAATAAAATTGCTAGTTACATTTGGATGCGACCCCAAAAGACATTATTTGATTTTTGTCACACTGGTTTCTTACCTTTGAGGTTTTAGCTTTAATTTTTCCTTTAAGAAAGTCTCCTGTTGTTTGAGCTCAAAAATTTTAAATGTTAATATTTAACATTAACAAATTAATATGGTTCACTTTGGTGTTGCATTTTGTGGGTTTGATTAAGGCAAGGTACATATTTAACCTCACCTTAGAGCTTGGTGACAATTTATTACGGGAAAATGACCTAATAATGATTAATCCTATCATAAATTAAAATTAGAAGAAAAATCTAATTATTTTGATATATCTATTGATCACTTTGCAGCTAAATAAAGTTATTTTATTTAAAATCTTCAGGAAGTATTCTAATTTCAGTTAACCGATGAGATTTTTTTTTCAAGGAATCGGGCAGCTAAATAATTCCAATATATATAATGGTTTGTTCTTGGCATGATTTCTTTTAATTAGATTGCTAGCTACCGCTTAAACCCGGAACTATTAATAAAATATTTTATCTTTAATTAAAGAAGGAACTAGTTGTAGCAAGTTTTACTATTGAGACAAGTCGCTCTTACTATACAAGATACAGTTCGTTATCACGAACTGTTTGCGTTGATGTATCTATTGTTTGTGGTAGCAAACTTTAGTTCTTTAGATTTTCGGTTACTATTGAGACAAGTAGCTATTATTTCTATAGAGTTCATTACCATGAACTGTTTAATTGCTTCAAAATTCAAATATCTTTGAAAAGACTTCAGTATGAACATACATCAAAATGCAGTTTTTTGACAAAATTAATTCTATAAAAACTATTTTATTTTTAATTACAAAAGGCACTGGATGTAGTAATTTCCTTTAAAATGAATTATTATACAGCTTTCTATGATATACCAGTGCCAGCTAGCTGAGGAGGAAGAAAAAGCGGAAAGAAAAAAAGATGCCTCTACCGCTGCAACCCGGATTAAAATAACTTGTACTTCGATGAATGACACCTATTCCACTTTTTAGAAATTTGTTGATGATTTTTGGTTCATCGGGGTCTATCTGGTATGTTATCTACTGCTTGTGTTCTGCGAAGCAGTTCTAATGAACTTAACGAAAGATCAGTATGACAAATTTGAGTATGACCACCGTTACCGTAGATAGGCTTGAAATCAAATCCTTTATGTCTTAGGGATTGTCTTGTTGCCATTACGCTACGGTAACAGAAATTTAATAAGATATTATCAAACACATCATGATTTTGCAACAAAAATGATAGGTGACGTCATAATCAAAGGTTACAACCATCATGGTTGAAGGGATGGATGCAACCTAATAAGTAGAAGTGACCCTATTGACCCCATGTGGCACCCCTGCTGCCACCTACAACTTTTTTTAACACCATATATGAGCACGAAAACCACGTGGTTTATGGTTTTTGTCAATGAGAATGAAAAAAAACAGGAATTTTGTCACATTTATGGATGTTTTCATGGATGGTTATGTGTGTTGGTCGATTTATGTTTTTCATGGATGTTTAATGTTTTTTTTCAGTGAGAATTTGAAAAACAGGAACTTTGTCACATTTATGGATGTCAACAGCAATTCATGTCTGTTATATGGTTTTCTCAGTGAGAATGAAAAAACAGGAATTTTCTCACTTGGATTTACATAATCGCTAGATGAAATTATTGATTCACGAAGGGGGGAGTTTCTGGTCCTGTCACGAGTAGCACCTGTGAACTTGATTTACATAATCGCTAGGGGAAATTATTGATTCACAAAGGGGAGAATTAAGAAACATTAAGGCTTCTTTAATCTTAGGTCTGAGGGATAAACGTTCTTTAGGTCAGAGAGAAAAATTAATATTCTATTTTTAAATAGGGCTTCATTGATCTTTAGTGTCAGGAATTATAATTGACATCACTTGTTATCTTGGAATTATGCGGGAGTCTAAAGAGATAGAAATTCTATTTTTAAATACGGCTTCACGGAGCTTTAAGTCGGAGAGATAAATTGATATTCTAACGAAACCCTAATAGTTTAGCTAGGAAAATTTATGAGATGAAGAGATTAACGTAGGAAAGGGTTTCCTAGAAATTTGAAATGCGTTAGCGCAGAGATGCCAAACAAAGGAACACGCTGAAATTACGTTTAGGGATTATTTGGGCGAAACCGTTTTATCCATTTTATGGGATTATTTCGGCGAAACAGTTAGAGACATTTTGAAAGAAGATTTTAGGAAAGGTTTTAGAAGAGAATTTGAGGGTGAAACTCTGTGGTCATTATAATACACAAGTTCCATTTGAACAGTGTTGTGAGGTCCTCTACCCAACCCCAAAGGGTTCCGATCCACCACCCCAACCCCGAAGGAAGCCCCCCGTACTCAAAGGTCCCCCAAGCTCCCATAGAGTCCCAGCCCCTCAAACGCCCTCCTCAGACCCTCAAAGGCCCTCCTCTGGTCCTCAAAGGGCCCCCGGACCCCCAAAGGGCACCCCGGACCCCAAAGGCCCTCCCCCCAGTCCTCAAAGGTCCCCCGGGCTCCCAAAGAGCCCCAACCCCCCAAACGCCCTCCTCAGACCCTCAAAGGCCCTCCTCTGGTCCTCAAAGGGCCCCCGGACCCCCAAAGGGCACCCCGGACCCCAAAGGCCCTCCCCCGGTCCTCAAAGGTCCCCCAGGCCCGAGAAGCACCGCCCCTCCCCTTCCCCTCCTCCCCCTCCCCTCCCCTCCCCTCCTCCCCTCCCCCATTTTCTAATTTTTTTTTGTGCATTGAAACACAGAACGACCCCCGCCCCCCCGCCCCGCCCCCAAAGGGCCCCCGGCACCCCAAAGGCCTGATTTTTCGAAGTTCAGTTTTGAATTTCTTTCATTGAAATGCAAGGGTTGGAATATTTCAGTAGTGTTTGGTTGTGGTTTACCATGTCACAGTTACATTTTCTTGATTTTTCAAAGTTCATTTTGAATTTCTTTCGTTGAAATGCAAGAGTTGGAATATTTCAGTAGTGTTTGGTTGTGGTTTACCTTGTCACAGTTACATTTTTTGATTTTTCAAAGTTCATTTTGAATTTCTTTCGTGGAAATGCAAGAGTTGGAATATTTCAGAAGTGTTTGGTTGTGGTTTACCTTGTCACAGTTACATTCTCTTGAATTTTCAAAGTTCATTTTGAATTTCTTTTCTTTCGTTGAAATGCAAGAGTTGGAATATTTCAGTAGTGTTTGGTTGTGGTTTGTCCTGTCACAGTTACATTTTATTTATTTTTCAAAGTTAATTTTGAATTTCTTTCGTTGAAATTCAAGAATTTGAATATTTAATTATTTTTTTTTTTTTTTTTCAAGTTTCTAATAAAAAATTTAATTTAAAATATATTAAATTAGATTAAATACTTAGTATTTTTTAATTATATTTACTTTTTATGCTTTTTTTTTTCGTTTTTTAAAATGTAACAGGTACCTTTTATTGATTTTTAAAAGTTCATTTTGAATTTCTTTCCGTGAAATGCACGAGTTGGAATATTTCAGTAGTGTGTGGGTGTGGTGTACCTTGTCACAGTTACATTTTCTTGATTTTTCAAAGTACATTTTGAATTACTTTCATAGAAATGCAGGAGTTGGAATATTTCAGTAGTGTTTGGTTGTGTTTTACCATGTCACAGTTACATTTTCACGATTTTTCAAAGTTAATTTTTAATTTCTTTATATGAAATGCAAGAGTTGGAATATTTCAGTAGTGTTTGTTTATGGTTTACCTTGTCACAGTTACATATTCTTGATTTTTAAAAGTTCATTTTGAATTTACTTAAATTAAATGAAAGATTAGTAATAATTAATTATATAATTTATTTTGAGTAACTATAAACAGAACCTTAAAAAAGAAATTTAAAAGATACTATTTATTTTATTTAGATGAAATTCAAGAGTTGGAATATTTCACTAGTGTTTTGTTGTGGTTTACCTTATCACAGTTACATTTTCTTGATTTTTCAAAGTCAATTTTGAATTTTTTTCTTTGAAATACAAGAGTTGGAATATTTCAGTAGTGTTTCGTTGTGGTTTACCTTGTCACAGTTACATTTTCATGATTTTTCAAAGTTTATTTTGAATTTATTTCTTTGAAATGCAAGAGTTGGAATATTTCAGTAGTGTTTGGTTGTGGTTTACCTTGTCACAACAACATTTTATTGATTTTTCAAAGTTAATTTGAATTTATCTCGTTGAAATTCAAGAGTTGGAATATTTAAGTAGTGTTTTGTTCTGGTTTGCCTTATCACATTTACATTTTCCTGATTTTTCAAAGTTCATTTTGAATCTCATTCGTTGAAATGAAAGAGTTTGAATATTTCAGTAGTGCTTTGTTGTGGTTTACCTTGTCACAGTTACAGTTTTATGATTTTTCAAAGTTCATTTTGAATTTATTTCGTTGAAATGCCAGAGTTGTTATATTTCTTTAGTGTTAGTTTGTTGTTTACCATGTCACTTTTACATTTTCATGATTTTTCAAAGTTCATTTTGAATTTCTTTAGTTGAAATGCAAGAGTTGGAATATTTCAGTAGTGTTTGGTTATGGTTTACCTTGTCACAGTTACATTTTATTGATTTTTCAAAGTTCATTTGAATTTATTTCGTTGAAATGCAAGAGTTGGAATATTTCATTAGTGTTTGGTTATGGTTTACCTTGTCACAGTTACATTGTCTTGATTTTTCAAAGTTCCTTTTGAATTTCTTTCGTTGAAATGCAAGAGTTGGAATATTTCAGTAGTGTTTGGTTGTGGTTTACCATGTCACAGTTAAATTCTCCAGATTTTTCAAAGTTTATTTTGAATTTTTTTCATTGGAATGCAAGAGTTGGAATATTTCAGTAGTGTTTGGTTGTGGTTTACCTTGTCACAGTTACATTTTCGTGATTTTTCAAAGTTCATTTTGAATTTCTTTCATTGAAATGCAAGAGTTGGAATATTTCAGTAGTGTTTGGTTGTGGTTTACCTTGTCACAGTTACATTTTCTTGATTTTTCAAAGTTCATTTTGAATTTCTTTCGTTGAAATGCAAGAGTTGGAATATTTCAGTAGTGTTTGGTTGTGGTTTACCATGTCACAGTTACACTTTCCTGATTTTTCAAAGTTTATTTTGAATTTATTTCATTGAAATGCAAGAGTTTGAATATTTCAGTAGTGTATGGTTGTTGTTTACCTTGTCACAGTTACATTTTACTTATTTTTCAAAGTTAATTTTGAATTTCTTTCATTGATATGCTAGATTTGGTATTTTTCAGTAGTGTTTGGTTGTGGTTTACCTTGTCACAGTTACATTTTCTTGATTTTTCAAAGTTCATTTTGAATTTCTTTCATTGAAATGCAAGAGTTGGAATATTTCAGTAGTGTATGGTTATGGTATACCTTGTCACAGTTACATTTTCTTGATTTTTCAATGTTCATTTTGAATTTCTTTCGTTGAAATGCAAGAGTTGGAATATTTCAGTAATGTTTGCTTATGGTTTACACTGTCAAAGTTATATTTTCTTGATTTTTCAAAGTTAATTTAGAATTTCTTTCGTTGAAATTAAATAGTTTTAAAATTTCATTATTTATATGTTATTGTTTACATTGTCAAATTTAATTTTTCTTAAACCATGTCACAGTTACATTTTAATATATTTTCACAGTTTATTTTGAATTTTTTTTTCGTTGAAATGCAAGAGTTGGAATATTTCAGTAGTGTTTGGTTGTGGTTTACCTTGTCACAGCTACAGCCTCTTGATTTTTAAATATTCATTTTGAATTTCTTTCGTTGAGATACAAAAGTTGGAATATTTCAATAGTGTTTGGTCATAGTTTAACTTGTCAAAATTACATTTTCTTGATTTTTCAAAGCTTAATTTGTATTTCTTTCGTTTACAATCAATTAATGGAATATTTCAGTATCGTTTAATTATGGTTTGCATTGTCATAGTTACATTTTCTTGATTTTTTCAAAGATAATTTTAATTTCTTTAGTTTAAATTTAAGAGTTTGAATATTTAAGCATTGTTTGTGTATGGTTTACCTTGTCACAGTTACATTCTCTTGAATTTTAAAAGTTCATTTTGAATTTCTTTCGTTGAAATGCAAGAGTTGGATTATTTCAGTAGTGTTTGAATGTGGTTTACATTGTCACAGTTACATTATCTTGATTTTTCAAAGTTCATTTTGAATTTCTTTCGTTGAAATGCAAGAGTTGGAATATTTCAGTAGTGTTTGGTGGTGGTTTACCTTGTCACAGTTACATTTTCGTGATTCTTCAAAGTTCATTTTGAATTTCTTTCGTTGAAATGCAAGAGTTGGAATTTTTCAGAAGTGTTTGGTTATGTTGTACCGGGTCTCAGATACTTTTTCGCTATTTTTCAAAGTTCATTTTGAATTTCTTTCGCTGAAAATCAAGATTTTGACTATTTCCGTTTAGTTTTCACGTTGTTCACATCTACAATCCTACATTTTACTGATTTTTTTTTTATAAATTTAAATTATTTATTTTTCCATAAAGATGTTTTATATTTAATTATTTGCTTGATGTTGGAATCATTTTATAATTTAAATTTTATTGATTTTTAAAAGTTCATTTTGAATTTCTTTCGTTGAAATGCAAGAGTTGGAATATTTCAGTAGTGTTTGGTTTTGGTATACCTTGTCACAGTTACATTTTCTTGATTTTTCAATGTTCATTTTGAATTTCTTTCGTTGAAATGCAAGAGTTGGAATATTTCAGTAGTGTTTGGTTGTGATTTACCTCGTCACAGTTACATTTTATTGATTTTTCAAAGTTCATTTTGAATTTCTTTCGTTGAAATGCAAGAGTTGGAATATTTCAGTAGTGTTTGGTTGTGGTTTATTTTGTCGCAGTTACATTTTCTTGATTTTTCAAAGTTCTTTTTGAATTTCTTTGGTTGAAATGCAAGAGTTGGAATATTTCAGTAGTGTTTGGTTGTGGTTTATCTTGTCACAGTTACATTTTCATGATTTTTCAAAGTTCATTTTGAATTTCTTTCGTTGAAATGCAAGAGTTGGAATATTTCAGAAGTGTTTGGTTGTGGTTTACCTTGTCAGAGTTACATTTTCTTGATTTTTCAAAGTTCATTTTGAATTTCTTTCGTTGAAATGCAAGAGTTGGAATATTTCAGTAGTGTTTGGTCGTGGTTTACCTTGTCACAGTTACATTTTCTTGATTTTTCAAAGTTCATTTTGAATTTCTTTCGTTGAAATGCAAGAGTTGGAATATTTCAGTAGAGTTTGGTTGTGGTTTAAATTGTCACAGTTACATTTTCTTGATTTTTCAAAGTTCATTTTGAATTTCTTTCGTTGAAATGCAAGAGTTGGAATATTTCACTAGTGTTTGGTCGTGCTTTAACTTGTCAAAGTTACATTCTCTTGATTTTTCAAAGTTCATTTTGAATTTCCTTCGTTGAAATGCAAGAGTTGGAATATTTCAGTGGTGTTTTGTTGTGGTTCAGCTTGTCACAGTTACATTCTCATGATTTTTCAAAGTTCATTTTGAGTTTCTTTCGTTGAAATGCAAGAGTTGGAATATTTCAGTAGTGTTTTCTTGTGGTTTAACTTGTCACAGTTACATTTTCTTGATTTTTTCAAAGTTCATTTGAATTTCTTTCGTTGAAATGCAAGAGTTGGAATATTTCAGTAGTGTCTTGTTATGGTTTACCATGTCACAGTTACATTCTCTTGATTTTTCAAAGTTCATTTTGAATTTTTTTCGTTGAAATGCAAGAATTGGATTATTTCAGAAGTGTTTGGTTGTGATTTACCTTGTCACAGTTACATTTTCTTGATTTTTCAAAGTTCATTTTGAATTTCTTTCGTTGAAATGCAAGAGTTGGAATATTTCAGTAGTGTTTGGTCGTGGTTTACCATGTCACAGTTACATTTTCGTGATTTTACAAAGTTCATTTTGAATTTCTGTCGTTGAAATGAAAGAGTTGGACTATTTCAGTAGTGTTTGGTTGTGGTTTACCTTGTCACATTTACTTTTTCTTGATTTTTCAAAGCTATTTTTGAATTTCTTTCATTGAAAAGCAATAGTTTGAATATTTCATTAGTGTTTGCTTATGGTTTACCTTGTCACAGTTACATTTTCTTGATTTTTCAAAGTTCATTTGAATTTCTTTCATTGAAATGCAAGAGATGGAATATTTCACTAGTGTTTGGTTATGGTTTACCTTGTCACAGTTACATTTTCTTGATTTTTCAAAGTTCATTTTGAATTTCTTTCGTTGAAATGCAAGAGTTGGAATATTTCATTAGTGTTTGGTTATGGTTTACCTTGTCACAGTTACATTTTCTTGATTTTTCAAATTCATTTTGAATTTATATAGTTGAAATGCAAAAGTTGGAATATTTCAGTAGTGTTTGGTTGTCGTTTACCATGTCACAGTTACATTTTCCTGATTTTTCAAACTTCATTTTGAATTTATTTCGTTGAAGTGCAAGAGTTGGAATATTTCAGTAGTGTTTGGTTGTGGTTTACCTTGTCACAGTTACATTTTCTTGATTTTTCAAAGTTCATTTTGAATTTCTTTCGTTGAAATGCAAGAGTTGGAATATTTCGCTTGTGTTTGGTTGTGGTTTACCTTGTCACATGTACACACATGTATACACATGTACACACATGTGCTTATCATGAGTGCTCATGATAAGTTAACCTAACCTTTTCCGGTGAGTATGGTTAGGTTAGACTAGATTAAGTTAGGTTAGATTAGACTAGGTTAGGTTAGCCTACGTACGCTTCACTTAGGTTAGCTTAGGTTAGTTGAGAGACATTCGAAAAGTTAGGTGTATGATTAGGTTAGGTTAGGTTAGATTAAGTTAGGTTAGGTTAAGTTAGGTTAGGCTAGGTTAGCCTACGTACGCGCGCGTACGTAGGCTAACCTAGCCTAACCTAACTTAACCTAACCTAACTTAATCTAACCTAACCTAACCTAATCATACATCTAACTTTTCGCATGTCTCTCACCTAACCTAAGCTAACCTAAGTGAAGCGTACGTAGGCTAACCTAACCTAGTCTAATCTAACCTAACTTAATCTAGTCTAACCTAACCATACTCACCGGAAAAGGTTAGGTTAACTTATTATGAGCACTCATGATAAGCACATGTGTGTACATGTGTATACATGTGTGTACATGTGACAAGGTAAACTACAACCAAACACAAGCGAAATATTCCAACTCTTGCATTTCAACAAAAGAAATTCAAAATGAACTTTGAAAAATCAAGAAAATGTAACTGTGACAAGGTAAACCACAACCAAACACTACTGAAATATTCCAACTCTTGCATTTCAACGACAGAAATTCAAAATGAAGTTTGAAAAATCAGAAAAATGTAACTGTGACATGGTAAACGACAACCAAAGACTACTGAAATATTCCAACTCTTGCATTTCAACGATAGAAATTCAAAATGAATTTGAAAAATCAAGAAAATGTAACTGTGACAGGGTAAACCATAACCAAACACTACTGAAATATTCCAACTCTTGCATTTCAACGAAAGAAATTCAAAATGAACTTTGAAAAATCAAGAAAATGTAACTGTGACAAGGTAAACCATAACCAAACACTAGTGAAATATTCCTTCTCTTGCATTTCAATGAAAGAAATTCAAATGAACTTTGAAAAATCAAGAAAATGTAACTGTGACAAGGGAAACCATAAGCAAACACTACTGAAATATTCCAACTCTTGCTTTTCAACGAAAGAAATTCAAAATGAGCTTTGAAAAATCATGAAAATGTAACTGTGACAAGGTAAACCATAACCAAACACTACTAAAATAGTCCAACTCTTGCATTTCAAAGACAGAAATTCAAAATGAACTTTGAAAAATCACGAAAATGTAACTCTGACAAGGTAAACCACTACCAAACACTACTGAAATATTCCAATTCTTTCATTTCAATGAAAGAAATTCAAAATGAACTTTGAAAAATCAAGAAAATATAACTGTGACAAGGTAAATCACAACCAAACACTTCTGAAATAATCCAACTCTTGCATTTCAACGAAAGAAATTCAAAAAGAACTTTGAAAAATCAAGAGAATGTAACTGTGACAAGGTAAACCATAACCAGACACTACTGAAATATTCCAACTCTTGCATTTCAATGAAAGAAATTCAAATGAACTTTGAAAAAATCAAGAAAATGTAACTGTGACAAGGTAAACCACAATCAAACACTACTGAAATATTCCAACTCTTGCTTTTCAACGAAAGAAATTCAAAATGAACTTTGAAAAATCAAGAAAATGTAACTTTGACAAGGTAAACCACAACCAAACACTACTGAAATATTCCAACTCTTGCATTTCAACGAAAGAAATTCAAAATGAACTTTGAAAAATCAAGAAAATGTAACTGTGACAAGTTAAACCAAAACCAAACACTACTGAAATATTCCAACTCTTGCATTTCAACGAAAGAAATTCAAAATGAACTTTGAAAAATCAAGAAAATGTAACTGTGACAAGGTAAACCACAACCAAACTCTACTGAAATATCCCAACTCTTGCATTTCAACGATAGAAATTCAAAATGATCATTGAAAAATTAAGAAAATGTGACTGTGACAAGGTAAACCACAACCAAACACTACTGAAATAATCCAACTCTTGCATTTCAACGAAAGAAATTCAAAATGAAAAATGGAAAATAAATAAAATGTAACTTTGACAAGGTATACCATAACCATACACTACTGACATATTCCAACTCTTGCATTTCAACGAAAGAAATTCAAAATGAACTTTGAAAAATCAAGAAAATGTAACTGTGACAAGGTAAACCACACCCAAACACTACAGAAATATTCCAACTCTTGCATTTCAACGAATGAAACTCAAAATGATCTTTGAAAAATAAAGAAAATGTAACTGTGACAAGGTCAACCACAACTAAACACTACTGAAATATTCCAACTCTTGCATTTCAAAGAAAGAAATTCAAAATGAACTTTTAAAAATCACAAAAATGTAACTTTGACAAGGTAAACCACTAAAATACCCTACCTAAATATACAAAAAATTTAATTACAACGATATTATTAAATATATATAATATTTTTTAAATTTTAATGTATATGATTCTATGAAAAAAACTAAAAAAATATCAATTTATAGAAATTATATATATTTAAAACGATTGAAAATCAATATTAGAAATTAATAATCTAGAAAATGCAATTGTAAAATGGTAAACCACAACAAAACACTAGTGAAATATTCCAACTCTTGCATTTCAACGAAAGAAATTCAAATGAACTTTGAAAAATCAAGAAAATGTAACTGTGGCAAAGTAAACCAAAACGAAACTCAACTGAAATATTCCAACTCTTGCATTTCAACGAAAGAAATTCAAAATGAACTTTGAAAAATCAAGAAAATGTAACTGTGACAAGGTAAACCACAACCAAACACTACTGAAATATTCCAACTCTTGCATTTCAACGAAAGAAATTCAAAATGAACTTTGAAAAATCAAGAAAATGTAACTGTGACATGGTTAACCACACCAAGACACTACTGAAGTATACTAACTCTTGAATTTGACCGAAAGAAATTCAAAATAAACTTTGAAAAATCAAGAAAATGTAACTGTGACATGGTTTAAGAAAGCTAAACAGAGAGAATGAAAAACTCCAAAAACCTAAACATAAATATACATACAATTGCTATACTGCGAATGCTAATCATAAAGTTCATTTATATATCAATTAATTGTAAGTTTGGCTAGGTACAACGCAACCGAGCACTAATTAAATAATTCAAATATTGAAATTCAGCGAGTGAAAATCAAAATTAACTTAGAAAAAAAAATAAAATGAAAAAGTGAAACTTAAAAAAATAACCAAAAACTAATGAAATATTCAAACTCTTGAATTACAAAGAAAGAAATTCAAAATGAACTTTGAAAAATCAAGAAAATGTAACTGTGACAATGTAAACCACAACCAAACACTACTGAAATATTCCAACTATATCATTTAAAAGAAAGAAATAAAAAATGAACTGTTAAAAAAAAATATAATGTAACAGTGTAAATGTAAAAAACAAACAATCACTACTGAAATATTAAAAATCTTTCATTTAAATTAAATAAATTCAAAATGAACTTTTAAAAATCAACAAAATGTAACTGTGACATTGTAAAACATAATCAAACACTAGTGAAATATTCCAACTCTTGCATTTCAATGAAAGAAATTCAAAATGAACTTTGAAAAATCAAGAAAATGTAACTGTGACAAGGTAAACCACAACCAAACACTACTGAAATATTCCAACTCTTGCATTTCAATGAAAGAAATTCAAAATGAACTTTGAAAAATCAAGAAAATGTAACTGTGACAAGGTAAACCACAACCAAACACTACTGAAATATTCCAACTCTTGCATTTCAATGAAAAAAATTCAAAATAAACTTTGAAAAATCAGGAAAATGTAACTGTGACATGGTAAACCACAACCAAACACTAGTGAAATATTCCAACTCTTGAATTGCAACGAAAGAAATTCAAAATGAACTTTGAAAAATCAAGAAAATGTAACTGTGACAAGGTAAACCACAACCAAACACTACTGAAATATTCCAACTCTTGCATTTCAACGAAAGAAATTCAAAATGAACTTTGAAAAATCAAGAAAATGTAACTGTGACAAGGTAAACCACAACCAAACACTACTGAAATATTCCAACTCTTTCATTTAAACGAAAGAAATTCAAAATGAACTTTGAAAAATCACGAAAATGTATCTGTGACAATGTAAACAACAGCCAAACACTAATGAAATATTCCGACTCTTGCATTTCCAAGAAAAAAATTAAAAATGAAATTTGAAAAATCAAGAAAATTTAACTGTGACAATGTAAACCACAACGAAACACTAGTGAAATATTCCAACTCTTGCATTTCAACGAAATAAATTCAAAATTAACTTTGAAAAATCAGGAAAATGTAACTGTGACAAGGTAAACCACAACCAAGCACTACTGAAATATTCAAACTCTTACATTTCAACGAATTAAATTAAAAATTAACTTTGAAAAATCAAGAAAATGTAACTTTGACAAGTCAACACCAGAACCAAACACTACTTAAATATTCCAACTCTTGCATTTCAACTAGATAAATTCAAATGAACTTTGAAAAATAAAGAAAATGTTGTTGTGACAAGGTAAACCACAACCAAACACTACTGAAATATTCCAACTCTTGCATTTCAACGAAAGAAATTAAAAATGAACTTTGAAAAATCATGAAAATGTAACTGTGACAAGGTAAACCACAACGAAACACTACTGAAATATTCCAACTCTTGTATTTCAAAGAAAAAAATTCAAAATGGACTTTGAAAAATCAAGAAAATGTAACTGTGACAAGGTAAACCACAACCAAACACTACTGAAATATTCCAACTCTTGCATTTCAACTAAATAAATAAAAAAATAAATTTTAATAATATATAAACTGTATAATTTACAATGTAAACCACAAACAAACAATACTGAAATATTCCAACTCTTGCATTTCAACGAAAGAAATTCAAAATGAACTTTGAAAAATCAAGAAAATGTAACTGTGACAAGTTAAACCACATCGATACACTACTGAAATATTCCATCTCTTGCATTTCAATGAAAGAAATTCAAAATGAGATTTGAAATATCATGAAAATGTAACTGTGACATGGTAAACCACAACCAAACACTACTGAAATATTACAACTCTTTCATTTCAAAGAAAGTAATTCAAAATGAACTTTGAAAAATCAAGAAAATGTAACGGTTACAAGTTAAACCACACCCAAACACTAGTTAAATATTCAAACTCGTGCATTTCCACTAAAGAAATTCAAAATTAACTTTGAAAAATAAAGAAATTGTAACTGTGACAAGGTAAACCACAACCAAACACTACTGAAATATTCCAACTTTTGCATTTCAACGAAAGAAATTAAAAATGAACTTTTAAAAATAAAGATAATGTAACTGTGACAAGGTAAACCACAAACAAACACTTCTGAAATAGTCAAACTAGTGCATTTCAACGATAGAAATTAAAAATGTACATTGAAAAATCATGAGACTGGAACTGGGACATGGTAAACCATAACAAGACACTACTGAAATATTCCAACTCATCCATTTCAACGAAAGAAATTCAAAATAAACTTTGAAAAATCAAGAAAATATAACTTTGACAAGGTAAACCACAACCAGACAGTACTGAAATATTCCAACTCTTGCATTTCAACTAAAGAAATTCAAAATGAACTTTTAAAAATCAAGAAAATGTAACTTTGACAAGGTAAACCACAACCAGACACTACTGAAATATTCCAACTCTTGCATTTCAACGAAAGAAATTCAAAATGAACTTTGAAAAATCAAGAAAATGTAACTGTGACAAGTTAAACCACAACCAAACACTACTGAAATATTCCAACTCTTGCATTTCAACGAAAGAAATTCAAAATGAACTTTGAAAAATTAAGAAAATGTAACTTTGACAAGGTAAACCACACCCACAAAATAATGAAATATTACAACTCTTTATATTAAAATAAGGAAAAAAAATATTTTAAATTAATTAAAAATATTTTTTTTATCATAATCGTAATTAAATACAAAAACAAAAATTATATATTAAATCTCTTGCATTTAAAATATACAAATTCAAAATGAACTTTGAAAAATCAAGAAAATTTAACTGTGACAAGGTAAACCACAACCAAACACTACTGAAATATTCCAACTCTTGCATTTCAATGAAAGAAATACAAATGAACTTTGAAAAATAAATAAAATTTAACTGTGACAATATAAACAAATAACAAACACTATTGAAATAGTACAAATAGTTCATTTCAAAGACAGAAATTAAAAATGATCTTTGTAAAATCAAAAAAATGTAACTGTGACAAGGTAAACCACGAACAAACACTACTGAAATAATCCAACTCTTGCATTTCAACGAAAGAAATTCAAAATGAAATTTGAAAAATCAAGAAAATGTAACTGTGACAATGTAAACCACAACCAAACACTTTTGATATATTCCAACTCTTGCATTTCAATTAAATAAATTCAAAAAGAACTTTGAAAAATAAATAAAATGTAACTGTTACGAGGTAAATCACACCCAGACACTACTGAAATATTCCAACTCTTGCATTTCAACAAAAGAAATTCAAATGAACTTTGAAAAGTCAAGAAAATGTAACTGTGACAAGGTAAACCACAACCAAACACTACTGAAATATCCCAACTCTTGCTTTTCAACGAAAGAAATTCAAAATGAACTTTGAAAAAATCAAAAAAATGTAGCTGTGACAAGGTAAATCACAACCAAACACTACTGAAATATTCCAACTCTTGCATTTCAACAAAAGAAATTCAAAATGAACTTTGAAAAATCAAGAAAATTTAACAGTGACAATGTAAAACAAACAAAAACACTCATTAAATTTTACAATTCTTTAATTTGTCTGAAAAAAAGTCATAATAAACTTTTAAAAATAATGAAAATGTAACTGTGACATGGTTTAAGACAATGAAACTGTAAGCAGGTAAACCAAAACAAAATACTACTTAAATATACCAACTCTTGCATTTCAAAGAAAGAAATTCAAAATGAACTTTGAAAAATCAAGAACATGTAACTGTGACATGGTAAACCACAACCAAACACTACTGAAATATTCCAACTCTTGCATTTCAACGAAAGAAATTCAAAATGAACATTTAAAAATCAAGAAAATGTAACTGTGACAAGGTATACCATAACCATACACTACTGAAATATTCCAACTCTTGCATTTCAACGAAAGAAATTCAAAATGAACTTTTAAAAATCAAGAAAATGTAACTGTGACAAGGTAAAACACAACCAAACACTACTGAAATATTCCAACTCTTGCATTTCAAAGAAAGAAATTCAAAATTAAATTTGAAAAATAAAGAAAATGTAACTGTGAGAAGATAAACCACAACCAAACACTACTGAAATATTCAAATTCTTGCATTTCAATGAAAGAAATTCAAAATAAACTTTGAAAAATCAGGAAAATGTAACTGTGACAAGGTAAACCACAACCAAACACTACTGAAATATTCCAACTCTTGCATTTCAACGAAAGAAATTCATAATGAAATTTAAAAAATCATGAAAATGTAACTGTGACAATTTAAACAATAACAAAAAAATACTGATATATTACAACTCGTGAATTTAATTTAAATAAATACAAAATGAAAAAATAAAGAACAATCCGTTGTAACTTTGAAAAGTTAAACCACGACCAAACACTAATGAAATATTCCAACTCTTGCATTTCAATGAAAGAAATTCAAAATAAACTTTGAAAAATCAGGAAAATGTAACTGTGACACGGTAAACCACAACCAAACACTACTGAAATATTCCAACTCTTGCATTACAAAGAAATAAATTCAAAATAAAATTTGAAAAATAAAGAAAATGTAAATGTGACATGGTAAACCACAACCCATCACAACTGAAATAGTCCAACTCTGGCTTTTCAACGAAAGAAATTCAAATGAACTTTGAAAAATCAAGAAAATGTAACTGTGACAAGGTAAATCACGACCAAACACTACTGAAATATTCCAACTCTTGCATTTCAACGAAATAAATTAAAAATGAACTTTGAAAAATCAAGATAATGTAACTGTGACAATGTAAACCACAACCAAACACTAATCAAATATTACAACTCCTGCAATTCAACGAAACAAATTCAAAATGAACTTTGAAAAATCAAGAAAATGTAACTGTGACAAGGTAAACCACAACCAAACACTTGTGAAATATTCCAACTCTTGCATTTCAACGAAAGAAATTAAAAATGAACTTTGAAAAATCATGAAAATGTAACTTTGACAAGGTAAACCAAAACCAAGCACTACTGAAATATTCAAACTCTTGCATTTCAACGAATTAGATTAAAAATTAAATTTGAAAAATCATTAAAATGTAACTGTGACAAGGCAAACCAGAACCAAACACTACTGAAATATTCCAACTCTTGCATTTCAACGAGAGAAATTCAAATGAACTTTGAAAAATCAAGAAAATGTAGTTGTGACAATGTAAACCAAAACCAAACACTACTGAAATATTCCAAATCTTGAATTTCAACGAAATAAATTATATATTAACAATTAAATATAAATAAAATCTATCTTATAGAATGAAAAACACAAACAAAAACTATTGAAATATTACAACTCTTTCATTTAAATGAAATAAATTCAAAATGAACTTTGAAAAATCAAGAAAATGTAAGTGTGACAAGGTAAACCACAACCAAACACTACTGAAATATTCCAACTCTTGCATTTCAACGAAAGAAATTCAAAATTTACTTTGAAAAATCACGAACATGTAACTGTGACATGGTAAACCACGACCAAACACTAGTGAAATATTCCAACTCTTGCATTTCTATGAAAGAAATTCAAAATGAATTATGTAAAATAAAGATAATGTAACAGTGACATGGTCAACCACACCCAAACACTCCTTAAATATTCCAACTCGTGCATTTCAACGAAAGAAATTCAAAATGAACTTTGAAAAATCAATAAAATGTAACTGTGACAAGGTAAACCACAACCAAACACTACTGAAATATTACAACTCTTGCATTTCAAAGAAAGAAATTAAAAATAAAATGTGAAAAATCAAGAAATAGTAACTGTGAAAATGTAAACCACAACCAAACAATTCTGAAATATTCCAACTCTTGCATTTCAACGAAAGAAATTCAAAATGAACTTTGAAAAATCAAGAAAATGTAACTGTGACATGACAAACCACAACCAAACACTACTGAAATATTCCAACTCTTGCATTTCAACGAAAGAAAATAAATTCAAAATGAACTTTGAAAATTCAAGAGAATGTAACTGTGACAAGGTAAACCACAACCAAACACTACTGAAATATTCCAACACTTGCATTTACACGAAAGAAATTCCAAATGAACTTTGAAAAATTAAAAAAATGTAACTGTGACATGGTCAACCACAACCAAACACTACTGAAATATTCCAACTCTTGCATTTCAACGAAAGAAATTCAAAATGAACTTTGAAAAATCAAGAAAATGTAACTGTGACAAGGTAAACCACAACCAAACACTACTGAAATATTCCAACCCTTGCATTTCAATGAAAGAAATTCAAAACTGAACTTTGAAAAATCAGGCCTTTGGGGTGCCGGGGGCCCTTTTGGGGGGGGGGGGGTCGTTCTGTGTCTCAATGCACAAAAAATATTAGAAAATGGGGGAGGGGGAGGAGGGGAGGGGAGGGGGATGGGGAGGGGGAGGAGGGGAAGGGGAGGGGCGGCGCTTCTCGGGCCCGGGAGACCTTTGAGGACCGGTGGGAGGGCCTTTGGGGTCCGGGGTGCCCGTTGGGGGTCCGGGGGCCCTTTGAGGACCAGAGGAGGGCCTTTGAGGGTCTGAGGAGGGCGTTTGGGGGGCTGGGGCTCTTTGGGAGCCAGGGGGACCTTTGAGGACCGGGGGGAGGGCCTTTGGGGTCCGGGGTGCCCTTTGGGGGTCCGGGGGCCCTTTGAGGACCAGAGGAGGGCCTTTGAGGGTCGGCGGAGGGGGTTTGCGGGGCTGGGGCTCTTTGGGAGCTGGGGAGACCTTTGAGGACGGGGGGCTTCCTTCGGGGTTGGGGTGGTGGATCGGAACCCTTTGAGGTTGGGTAGAGGACCTCACAACACTGTTCAAATGGAACTTGTGTATTATAATGACCACAGAGTTTCACCCTCAAATTCTCTTCTAAAACCTTTCCTAAAATCTTCTTTCAAAATGTCTCTAACTGTTTCGCCGAAATAATCCCATAAAATGGATAAAACGGTTTCGCCCAAATAATCCCTAAACGTAATTTCAGCGTGTTCCTTTTTTTTGGCATCTCTGCGCTAACGCATTTCAAATTTCTAGGAAACCCTTTCCTATGTTAATCTCTTCATCTCATAAATTTTCCTAGCTAAACTATTAGGGTTTCGTTAGAATATCAATTTATCTCTCCGACTTAAAGCTCCGTGAAGCCGTATTTAAAAATAGAATTTCTATCTCTTTAGACTCCCGCATAATTCCAAGATAACAAGTGATGTCAATTATAATTCCTGACACTAAAGATCAATGAAGCCCTATTTAAAAATAGAATATTAATTTTTCTCTCTGACCTAAAGAACGTTTATCCCTCAGACCTAAGATTAAAGAAGCCTTAATGTTTCTTAATTCTCCCCTTTGTGAATCAATAATTTCCCCTAGCGATTATGTAAATCAAGTTCACAGGTGCTACTCGTGACAGGACCAGAAACTCCCCCCTTCGTGAATCAATAATTTCCCCTAGCGATCATGTAAATCCAAGTGAGAAAATTCCTGTTTTTTCATTCTCACTGAGAAAACCATATAACAGACATGAATTGCTGTTGACATCCATAAATGTGACAAAGTTCCTGTTTTCCAAATTCTCACTGACAAAAACCATTAAACATCCATGAAAAACATCAAATAAATCGACCAACACACATAACCATCCATGAAAACATACATAAATGTGACAAAATTCCTGTTTTTCAAATACTCATTGACAAAAACCCTAAACCACGTGGTTCTCGTGCTCATATATGGTGTTAAAAAAAGTTGTAGGTGGCAGCAGGGGTGCCACATGGGGTCAATAGGGTCACTTCTACTCTAATAAAGGACAAACTAAAGCCTTTAGTAACAATAAAAATTGCTAGTTACATTATTTCTTGCAAAGATTAACACGGATGCGACCCCAAATGATATTATTTGATTTATTTCACGCTGGTTTCTTACCTTTGAGGTTATAGGTTTTATTTTTCCTTTAAGAAAGTCTCCTGTTGATTGAGCTCAGCACTTTAAATTTTAATATTTAACATTAACAAATTAATATGATTCACTTTGGTGTTGCATTTTGCGGGTTTGATTAAGGCAAGGTATATATTTAACCTCACCTTAGACTTTGGTGACAGTTTAATACGAACTGTTTTTTTTTTTTCCGCTTTTTCTTCCTCCTCAGCTAGCTGGGCACTGGAAGATGATAAAAAGCTGTATAATAGCTCATTTTAAAGTAAATTGCCACATCTAGTGCTTTCTGTAATTAAAAATAAAATAGTTTTTAAAGTAGAACTAATTTTGTCCAAAAACTGCATTTTTTATGTATGTTCATGCTGAAGTCTTTTCAAAGATATTTGAATTTTGAAGCAATTAAACAGTTCATGGTAATGAACTCTATAGCAATATTAGCTACTTGTCTCAATAATAACCGAAACTCTAAAGAACTAAATTTTGATACCACAAACAATAGATACATCAACGCAAACAGTTCGTGATAACAACTATATGTTGTATAGTAAGAGCGACTCGTCTCAATAGTAAAACTTGCTACAACTAGTTCCTTCTTTAAGTAAAGATAAAATAATTCATTGATAATCCCAGGTTACAGCCGTAGCTAGCAACCTAATTAAAAGAGATTATTCGAAGAACAAACCATTACATATATTGGACTTAGTTAGCTGCTCGATTCCTTGAAAAAAAAATCTCATTTGTCAACTGAAACTAGAATACTTCCTGAAAACTTTAAATAAAATAACTTTATTTAGCTGCAAAGTTATCAATAGATATATCAAAATAATTGGATTTTTATTCTAATTTTAATTTATGTTAGGATTAGTCTTTACTGGTCCTTAGGTCATTTTCCCGTAAAAAATTGTCACCAAGCTCTAAGGTGCGTTTAAATATGTACCTTGCCTTAATCAAACCCACAAAATGCAACACCAAAGTGAACCATATTAATTTGTTAATGTTAAATATTAAAATTTAAAGTGCTGTGCTGTGGAGGAGGGAAGGGGAGGGTGCTAACTTCGAAATCGAACTCTAAAGATAAGCAAATTATATAGAATATATAAAACATTATAGAAAAAAAAACTCATGAGCTTTTCGTGATATCATGGGGGCACGTGTGCAAAGGCCCTTTCCCCCTTCAGATGTTGATAATTTTTTGTCAGACGACTTTTGGAAATCGCGCAAGTTTTTATTAAATCAGTTTTAAGATTTTTTTTTCAGAGCGGGTACAATTGACATTTTCAACAGAACTCCTGAGGTATGTTCAGTATTGCTCTGTTAGCAATGCAAATATTCTGGTATGAAATACTAAAGCTTTGAAACTGGCTGAAACTCAGTACACTTTTTGACGCACATACATTAATCGCAGTGCTTAGTTACTCTGCTCTTTGAATCCCAGACTTTTCTTTTTGTATAAATTCGATAGAACTGTATTTTTGTATCGCTGTTTTACTTCTTTTTATAGGGAAGGGGGGCGTCTTAGGCCAATTGTGTACGGTCTTCAAATTCTGTATAGGTATCCCCAAATGTATACCATACTAAAGCTATGTATGACTACTCTTCAACTATCCTGTTAAATAATAGATATTACTTTATGTTTGGGTATATAATTGAAATAATATATAATTTATTCATTTTAGGATTGACTTTAAATATCCTGCACAATCTATTTTCCTAGTACGCTCAGATTTCAACATGTACTTTTTCAAATAAATGATAGTGAAACCTAAACAGTTATTTCACAGGCATTCTCCAGATTGTAATATCAATTTATGGCTTGTAGGAAAGCTACTCGATTTTTTATATGCAATCAGCCTGGAAAACCAGAAATGATAGAAGTGAGAAAATCGGTCTGAGTAAAGTTTAGAGAGTAACTTGCTAAGTGAAATCGCACGTACGCATTGTATGTCGAAAAATGTCCGCTTTCCTGGAGGGAAAAATGAAACTCTAGAGCTAGTTGTATTGATTATGAAAAGACATCTACTTGAGCGAGTCTTCGTGCCTATTGTGACTAGAATGCCAAAGATGTGTTTATTTTTGTATGTGTATTTTTACACATATAAAAATGTGTATATATTAAATGTGTATTTTAGTATCATTAGTTATCATTAGACATGTCTCTCTTTTGCACAGCCTGCCTTTAACGTGCCATACACAAGCGAAAGGCCAGAAATACAGATAGCCACTTGTTTGGTTTTGAGTCATTTTGTATATTATATTTTCAAATGGGGGAGGGAATTTCAACTAAAGAGTTCGGTATTGAAGCTGACCTAGGTCACAAAAGTAGCTTTTGAGATTCAGACTCCGAGAGCTTGGTGTCTATCTCTCTTTTGCTTACACATTTCTCTCCCCCTACATTTTGGACGCTACAATCCAAAGCGTTTATATTACATAGGCTGTGAACAGCTTGAGGCAGTCACTGAGGAGAAGGACCCGAGGGTCATTGTTGACAATGAGTTAAAGTTTCACTGCCACATACAAGCTCAAGTTTCCAAAGTAAACCGAGCCCTGGCGCTCATAAAACAAACATTCACGACCAGGAAGCTATTTTTGGTTATGAAACTGTATAAAATCATAGTCCGTCATCACCTAGAATTTGGCATGACCTTTGCTTCTCCCCATTGTTAGATGGATGTGAAAGTACCTGAGTGTTCAAAGAAGAGTGACAAAGCTTATCACTGCATTGCAAGACAAATCCTATGAGGAACGTCTCAATTCCCTCAAACTCCCTACTTTAGTATGCCGCAGCAAACGTGGAGACGTAATAACAACTCGTAAGCTGCTAGAAAGTGACCTCTTAAGTCATTTTTTTCTCCATTTCTCTCAACCAAGACAAAAGGACACCAAGAAGCTGCAGGCCACCCATTGCATCAAGCGAGAGCGCAAACAGTTCTTCTCAGTCCTTTCTGTCCCACTCTGGAACAGCGTTTCTGGAGTCATCGTCCAATCTCAAACCCTTGAAGCCTTCAAGAAAGGAGTTGACCAAAACTGGACAAACGCTGAATAGAGACTGAACTGGGATGTCAGATCATAACATATAAACACCACCAGCAAGATTTTCTCCAGGAGGTTGAACACCACCATATTTCGCTGGACATGCGATTTAAGGTAATTTAAGGTACATTTTTTTTTTTTTTTTTTTTTTTTTAAGGCCAATGGTGTTGGATTTAACGCCAATGTTGTTAATTATGGCATTAATGGCGTTAATCACAACAATTGTGAAATTAGAGATGTTTACTCCTTTTTGCGTTTTTTTTAATATAAATAAATACGGTGAGTTTCTCTCTGAGGGACTGAAATGAAATAATTTATTCTCTTATCCAGGTGTATAAGCTATCATTGATCTCTATGGACAGTATGCACAGGTTTAACTTATACATAATCCAGTTCCACGTCAAGGAATCTCAACATTAAAAGCTAGACCTGGATATGATTTAACAATGGATGTCGTCATTCCTCATACCTTTTCTACGTGTTGTGGACCAGGAATCACATTGAAAGGTAGTTTTTTTCTTCTCTGCTATTTCCATAAGTTTTCTAGCAAAACCATAGAAAATTTAAGAAACAAGGAATCAACCAGAAATCCTTTCAAAAAATTGTACAAACTTAGTCGATTCTTCATCATAAAAAAAATCCGCAGTTTCCAAATGACTTTAAAATATATAAACTTTTCGGAAAAAAATTATGATTGTGTTCTAAGTTCAGTTGTTTGAATTGTTGTAAAGCTTTCTTTTCCAAAGCCTCTTATCCTGTAGTAGATCTACATTTAATGTACATCTGTCTAATGTCATTCACCTTATGCAATAGTACCTTGAGGTCTCAATCACCAATACGCTACTAAGCTTGAACGTTAGAAAAGCCGGCTGAATTAGAGCTGTCACATTTTCTTTTTATTGGAAAAAATATAATTTCGGTAATACAACCGTTATTAATATGTGCCTTTACTGTTGTAGAAGAAAAGCATTCACAAAATAAAAACAATGAGGCATGCGATTTCTGTATCTGGCCCTGCGGACAAGAAAACTTTTTTTGTTATGGAGTGATTTGACGAATTCTTGGGGCCAAGACGTGTATTGTTGCCTAAGGTTTTTTTGTTAGGATTGTCATTTTAGAGGCGTTTTGTTATTTCTTGAGTCTGGGACGGGGGCATGCACCCCGGCCTTTCTTATTTTGATTTCCATTCACCTTGGATCCCAATAATCCATAAGGCCCAACTGGGAGGGTGTTGAGTCAGAGCAACCTCTGCTAGAGACGCTGACGTTCTTCAAAATAAAAGAAATTGAAAAAAGCCCTGTAATAAACCATAAACACCGAAATCTAAAACTTTTTAACTCAACCCTTAATTCATGAAAAATTCCTTGGGTATCCATTTAATTTATTGTTTGTACTTTCCGTTCCAAACTTCAAAAGAGTGTTTCTTTTTTTAGTTTTTAATGAAAAGAATCTGTTTAACCATTTGCTTGTGATCATATATGAATTGCGAAAAACTCACCTTTTTGAGACGTTTTGTTTGTTGTTTGTGACCTAGATCCACTGTGATAGCTATGGGGGCCCATCTAAACGCTAGACACCCACCTTCATAAAACTGGGGGGAGGATCCTGGTTGCTTTAATTTTGGTAAATTCGTACCGAATAATCAAAGTAAATACTTTATACACAGTTTTTATTTTATTCCTATATTCACGGTGCCAGGTACTTAAAGGCATCTGACATGCCGCCATTCCTTTACCTTTTACCTAAACCTCGAGGTTTTAAATGTCTGTTGAACCTTCTTTTGAAGGAGTAAACAGAGGAATTTGCAGGAATAATATCCCTAGGAAGATCGTCCCAGATAGAAGGGCAACGCCGGATGAAGCTGTTCCTCAAGTACTCGGTTCTAGGCGTGCCCTCCTTTAGATAATCGGACCGAGCTGTGTGCCTTCATGTCTGTCTTGTCGGTTGGACAAAAGGAAAACAATGCGAGAAAGCTCCTCTGAGGGAGGCTAATCCATGTAGCTGTATAAAACAGCCATCGACGCTACATCAAACCTTTCATTTAGAGGCAGGAGCAAGTAATGCGTAGAGGCGCAGCCTGCCCTGTTTGCCTTATTCTGAATCTTTTGGAGTGGTGCCAACAGCGTTTTCGTTGCACCAGCATATAGCGGGTATCCATATTCAGCTGCGGGTCTGATGCAGGACCTGAATTGTGGGATAATCGAGTTGGATAGAAGAAGGTCATTACAGTGAAGAGTAACCTCGGGATTCTTGCGCAGGAGGCTCTCAGCTGATCAAGGTGGTTATTCCAAGAGAGATTGTTCGAGAAATGAATGTTCAGTAGACGAAGCTCATCGAATCTCTTTATAATTTCATTTTTGAAAATGAAACTGGGCTACTGACGCGGCACCTTTGATCGGGTAATAAGAAACTCTTTTGTTTTCGATGCATTAATTTTGATCATCCGTGTATCAGATCACTTTCCGACTTTTGAAAGATCAATCTGTAGAGAAAGGGAGGCTTGTGTTGGGTCTTCGTGTTTTGGAACCACTGTGTCTGTCATGGTATTGTCGGAAAAGTGATGCAGAGGGCTTGCAAGGTTGTCTTCCATATTATTTATGTAGATAAGGAAGAGTGTTGGTCCCAAGACACTAGGGACTATTGAAATGTTTCATTGGAGATACTTCCATAGACTTTGCCAACGCAGGAGAGGAGGCTAATAGGCCTAAAGGGGCCCACGCCTGTTGGAGCGCCATTTGGCTTTAGCGAAGCTATAACACGGGCGGATTTCCATGTTTGTGGGAAGTTTCTGGAGCTTAAGCATATCCGGAAAAGCAAAGACAATGGTCCAGCTTTTTCGGCACTGCAAGATTTGAGGACATTATTTGGTATGTTGTCAGGATGTGTGGCTTTGGTCACATCAAGATGCCACGGAATGCGAAGGATCTTAGGAGCAGAAAGATTCACACGATCCAGGAAAGTACATGATTGATCTGAGAAATTTGGCACTTCTCTACCTTCTTCATCCAGATTTGAGAATTCAGCAAAAGCCTTAGCAAGTGCTTAAGCCTTTTTTGTGGATCTTGTACGAAAGTCCCGTTAATCTGTGGAAAAGGAATTGAAGTCCCCTCGGACGATGGTAATGCCTCCTTGACAATTCTCCACCAACTCTTTGCCGAAGCATGCTGAACCTTGGCGGCAAATTTCTCCTTATACTGAACCCGGGACTGCCGAATCACATGAACTGTATCTTTGCGTGTGTTGATGAATGCAATCCTGGTCTCTTTGCTCTTTCAAAGTAGCCATCGCTTGTGTGCCGTTTGCTTTGCTCCGATAGCCTTCTTACACCGGGCATTGAACCAAGGTTTGTTCATACTGGACGCCTGGATCTGCTTTGAGGGGATATGTTTTTCAACAGTGTCAACTATGGCCTGCTGATACTTCTCTGCAGCTTTCTCTTGGTCTTCAATGAGAAAGGCTCGCCACTGCTGAGAACAAATAGTGTTTCTCAAACCGTCCCAATCACCTCTTTTGTATAGCCAAATTGCCCGCTCATGCTTTATTGGAGGCGGAATACGAAGGTTTCCTAGTGCAGCGACAGCAACGTGGTCACTTGTGAAATCATTAGCGTCTACCTTAAAGGGGTCAGGGTGATCTTTAAGGAAAAGGTCAAGGCGAGATGATCCGTTTGGGCCGTGATATGTGTCAAAATCGACATGCTGTTCCAGCCCGTATGAGAGAGATAGATCTTACAAGTCTGACCCTTCCTTGTCAGTATTTTTGCTGCGAAGCCACACGCAATGATTGACGTTGAAGTCTCCATGGAGGATAATGACAGACTTAGTGTACTTGCCCTGAATGTATTCGAGAGAGGCTTCAAGGTAGCTGGTAATCTGGCAGGTTTGATGGTTACATACGGTAGCAACAATTACTGTTTTCGTTACATTCATTTCAATGTTTTTATTTAAACACAAATAAAATTAAATTTGATCGTTCTCCCCTTACCTAATTTATCGTTTTATGTCAGAACATAGTTTTACATCAAACAGGCATATATATATTTTTAGGAATATACAATTCACTGTATTCCTTAATTTTCTGGTCTCATCGAAAAACGAACAAGAACAACCAGAAAAGATCGCTTAGGTTATTGGATTAGGTTATTGGATGCATGCTTCGTAAATTAATAAATATTCATACAAAATGTCACTCGGAATTATTAATTAAAGATTAGAAGGAGCAATTTATTTCTATTATGTCATTCCTTTTCTGATTTCTAATGGATTTTTCTGGCCAATTGAACAACCAAGATCGACAGCCATACTACTTGAACGAATTCCGCTGAACCTTTCTACAAAAAGTCCAAGTTTCGTTCTCATGACCAAATTTTTCAGGTTGTTCACACAGCTTTAAATATTCCCTATCGACAACACTAAATTGAGAAAAAAATGATTATTATCATATGCAAAAATGCTTCATTTTTATGGGAATTGAGAAGGCACAAAATAATGTTTTGGCAATTACCAGCTTTCTGTTTGCCAAGAAAAATATGGAAAACATTTTTAAGTGCTAAATGATCTCTTTATCAATTTTCTGAACTTAAGTTTAATAGTAATATCCTCCATTATCTTTCAAAGGCTACAAGACTCGTCAACTCAACATAGACCTTCAATACAAGCGCATACTTTAAAGATATACAAATTCATTCTAAATAAACTAACATTTTTTCAAAGGGGAGGTGGGATTGTTGAGCTATTTGGCCAGAGTTCCATTGTTGGATTTTTTTTTTTTTTTTTTTAAGAATCTGCTATAAGTTTTAAGTAAAATGACAAGTGTAGAACCTCTGGATGGTAATAATAGTATTTTATAATTTTAATTGGCATTCCTTCAATAATAATAGAAACACGAAAAACAAAACAAGCAGTTTTATTTTTTTGTCCATGCTTAATACTTCCTTGAGGTTGACTGTTTCTGAATTGTTGTATTATTATTTATATTTAATCAGAACTGAGATTAGTACTTCTATTTTGAGGTTTGGTTTTAATAAAATTTTCGTAGCCGGATAGCAAAATACATAATTTAAACCTCAAATTCTGCTTTTGTTATAGGGAAATAAAAGACCTGACACTGGATTTTATAGTCCCTACCGGCGGTGGTGATCTTCGTTTCATGGCCCTTTAGCCAGGAAGTGCAATGAAAGGATGGGGGCATCCTGTACTCTCATATATCCTTCCTGTTTACCTTCCCCAGTACCAATTTGGAGCTGGGTTGGAGCTATAGGGAAATAGGAAAGTTAATATTTCTGACGATACAAAACTATGCGTGCACCTCATTCATGCAGTGTTTTTTCACTAATAGAAATTGAGCTCGGGTTAACAAGTTGAAAAAGTCAATTATACAAATTAAACACTAGTCATCATACTGATATTGTAAGAATAAAAATAAGATACGTAATCTTCGCAATTTTTATCCAACGCTATTCTACTTGTCCCAAGAGACCGGGAATAACATTCGTGATTTAAGCGATTTTTTCTGATAATCCTCAAAAAAAAAAAAAAAAAAAAAATCACTTGCAAAATAATAATAATAAAAATAAAAAAGTAGAGGAAATTAGATTTCTTTGTCGCATCAACCTGTATTTTGGGAAATAGGCCGCTTTACAATTAAGGTTTTTACAAAGAAAAAAAAGAACAACGCGGAACAAATGAATGCGGAAAGACAGTGAAAAGCAGAAAATAATGCAAATATTTTGTCCAAGACTTTCACCAGTCCTCCTCGGTGCAAGATGATGAAAATTTAAAACTGAATAAAATTCGTAAAACGTAATAAAAAGGACAATCGTGAGTGACGGCAATAAATACAGAGGAGGAGGTGTTCCTGTTTATCTACAGAGCCATATACCATATTTATACCTAAATATACCGGACTCAGCAGGCAATGAAGCTCTGTAGGCTAGGGTGACCCTCCCAAATAAGTCCGTGATTGTTGCTAACGTATGTAACCATCAAACCTGCCAGATTACCAGCTACCTTGAAGCCTCTCTCGAATACATTCAGTGCAAGTACACTAAGTCTGTCATTATCCTCCATGGAGACTTCAACGTCAATCATTGCGTGTGGCTTCGCAGCAAAAATACTGACAAGGAAGGGTCGGACTTGTAAGATCTATCTCTCTCATACGGGCTGGAACAGCATGTCGATTTTGACACATATCACGGCCCAAACGGATCTTCTCGCCTTGACCTTTTCCTTAAAGATCACCCTGACCCCTTTAAGGTAGACGCTAATGATTTCACAAGTGACCACGTTGCTGTCACTGCACGTGGAAACCTTCGTATTCCGCCTCCAATAAAGCATGAGCGGGCAATCTGGCTATACAAAAGAGGTGATTGGGACGGTTTGAGAAACACTATTTGTTCTCAGCAGTGGCGAGCCTTTCTCATTGAAGACCCAGAGAAAGCTGCAGAGAAGTATCAGCAGGCCATAGTTGACACTGTTGAAAAACATATCCCCTCAAAGCAGATCCAGGCGTCCAGTATGAACAAACCTTGGTTCAATGCCCGGTGTAAGAAGGCTATCGAAACAAAGCATACGGCACACAAGCGATGGCTACTTTGAAAGAGCAAAGAGACCAGGATTGCATTCATCAACACACGCAAAGATACAGTTCATGCGATTCGGCAGTCCCGGGTTCAGTATAAGGAGAAATTTGCCGCCAAGGTTCAGCATGCTTCGGCAAAGAGTTGGTGGAAAATTGTCAAGGAGGCATTACCATCGTCCGAGGGGACTTCAATTCCTTCTCCATAGATTAACGGGACTGTCGTACAAGATCCACAAAAAAGGCTTAAGCACTTGCTAAGGCTTTTGCTGAATTCTCAAATCTGGATGAAGAAGGTAGAGAAGTGCCAAATTTCTCAGATCAATCATGTACTGTCCTGAATCGTGTGAATCTTTCTGCTCCTAAGATCCTTCGCATTCCGTGGCATCTTGATGTGACCAAAGCCACAGATCCTGACAACATACCAAATAATGTCCTCAAATCTTGCAGCGCCGAAAAAGCTGGACCCTTGTCTTTGCTTTTCCGGATATGCTTAAGCTCCGGAAACTTCCCACAAACATGGATATCCGCCCTTGTTATACCTTCGCTAAAGCCAAATGGCGCTCCAACAGGCGTGGGCCCCTATAGGCCTATTAGCCTCCTCTCCTGCGTTGGCAAAGTCTATGGAAGCATCTCCAATGAAACATTTCAATAGTCCCTAGTGTCTTGGGACCAACACTCTTCCTTATCTACATAAATAATATGGAAGACAACCTTGCAAGCCCTCTACATCACTTTGCCAACAATACCACGACATACACAGTGGTTCCAAAACACGAAGACCCAACACAAGCCTCCCTTTCTCTACAGATTGATCTTTCAAAAGTCGGAAAGTGATTTGATACACGGATGATCAAAATTAATGCATCGAAAACAAAAGAGTTTCTTATTACCCGATCAAAGGTGCCGCGTCAGTAGCCCAGTTTCATTTTCAAAAATGAAATTATGAAGAGATTCGACGAGCTTCGTCTACTAGACATTCATTTCTCGAACAATCTCTCTTGGAATAACCACCTTGATCAGCTAAGAACCTCCTGCGCAAGAATCCTGAGGTTACTCTTCACTGTAATGACCTTCTTCTATCCAACTCGATTATCCCACAATTCAGGTCCTGCATCAGACCCGCAGCTGAATATGGATACCCGCTATATGCTGGTGCAACGAAAACGCTGTTGGCACCACTCCAAAAGATTCAGAATAAGGCAAACAGGGCAGGCTGCGCCTCTACGCATTACTTGCTCCTGCCTCTAAATGAAAGGTTTGATGTAGCGTCGATGGCTGTTTTCTACAGCTACATGAATTCGCCTCCCTCAGAGGAGCTTTCTCGCATTGTTTTCCCTTTGTCCAACCGACAAGACAGACATGAAGGCACACAGCTCGGTCCGATTATCTAAAGACAGACACAGTGGTTCCAAAACACGAAGACCCAACACAAGCCTCCCTTTCTCTACAGATTGATCTTTCAAAAGTCGGAAAGTGATTTGATACACGGATGATCAAAATTAATGCATCGAAAACAAAAGAGTTTCTTATTACCCGATCAAAGGTGCCGCGTCAGTAGCCCAGTTTCATTTTCAAAAATGAAATTATAAAGAGATTCGACGAGCTTCGTCTACTAGACATTCATTTCTCGAACAATCTCTCTTGGAATAACCACCTTGATCAGCTGAGAACCTCCTGCGCAAGAATCCTGAGGTTACTCTTCACTGTAATGACCTTCTTCTATCCAACTCGATTATCCCACAATTCAGGTCCTGCATCAGACCCGCAGCTGAACATGGATACCCGCTATATGCTGGTGCAACGAAATCGCTGTTGCCACCACTCCAAAAGATTCAAAATAAGGCAAACAGGGCAGGCTGCGCCTCTACGCATTACTTGCTCCTGCCTCTAAATGACAGGTTTGATGTAGCGTCGATGGCTGTTTTCTACAGCTACATGGATTCGCCTCCCTCAGAGGAGCTTTCTCGCATTGTTTTCCTTTTGTCCAACCGACAAGACAGACATGAAGGCACACAGCTCGGTCCGATTATCTAAAGGAGGGCACGCCTAGAACCGAGTACTTGAGGAACAGCTTCATCCGGCGTTGCCCTTCTATCTGGGACGATCTTCCTAGGGATATTATTCCTGCAAATTCCTCTGTTTACTCCTTCAAAAGAAGGTTCAACAGACATTTAAAACCTCGAGGTTTAGGTAAAAGGTAAAGGAATGGCGGCATGTCAGATGCCTTTAAGTACCTGGCACCGTGAATATAGGAATAAAATAAAAACTGTGTATAAAGTATTTACTTTGATTATTCGGTACGAATTTACCAAAATTAAAGCAACCAGGATCCTCCCCCCAGTTTTATGAAGGTGGGTGTCTAGCGTTTAGATGGGCCCCCATAGCTATCACAGTGGATCTAGGTCACAAACAACAAACAAAACGTCTCAAAAAGGTGAGTTTTTCGCAATTCATATATGATCACAAGCAAATGGTTAAACAGATTCTTTTCATTAAAAACTAAAAAAAGAAACACTCTTTTGAAGTTTGGAACGGAAAGTACAAACAATAAATTAAATGGATACCCAAGGAGTTTTTCATGAATTAAGGGTTGAGTTAACAAGTTTTAGATTTCGGTGTTTATGGTTTATTACAGGGCTTTTTTCAATTTCTTTTATTTTGAAGAACGTCAGCGTCTCTAGCAGAGGTTGCTCTGACTCAACACCCTCCCAGTTGGGCCTTATGGATTATTGGGATCCAAGGTGAATGGAAATCAAAATAAGAAAGGCCGGGGTGCATGCCCCCGTCCCAGACTAAAGAAATAACAAAACGCCTCTAAAATGACAATCCTAACAAAAAAACCTTAGGCAACAATATACGTCTTGAAGAATCGACTAAGTTTGTACAATTTTTTGAAAGGATTTCTGGTTGATTCCTTGTTTCTTAAATTTTCTATGGTTTTGCTAGAAAACTTATGGAAATAGCAGAGAAGAAAAAAACTACCTTTAAATGTGATTCCTGGTCCACAACACGTAGAAAAGGTATGAGGAATGACGACATCCATTGTTAAATCATATCCAGGTCTAGCTTTTAATGTTGAGATTCCTTGACGTGGAACTGGATTATGTATAAGTGAAACCTGTGCATACTGTCCATAGAGATCAATGATAGCTTATACACCTGGATAAGAGAATAAATTATTTCATTTCAGTCCCTCAGAGAGAAACTCACCGTATTTATTTATATTAAAAAAAACGCAAAAAGGAGTAAACATCTCTAATTTCACAGTTGTTGTGATTAACGCCATTAATGCCATAATTAACAACATTGGCGTTAAATCCAACACCATTGGCCTTAAAAAAAAAAAAAAAAAAACTGTACCTTAAATTACCTTAAATCGCATGTCCAGCGAAATATGGTGGTGTTCAACCTCCTGGAGAAAATCTTGCTGGTGGTGTTTCTATGTTATGATCTGACATCCCAGTTCAGTCTCTATTCAGCGTTTGTCCAGTTTTGGTCAACTCCTTTCTTGAAGGCTTCAAGGGTTTGAGATTGGACGATGACTCCAGAAACGCTGTTCCAGAGTGGGACAGAAAGGACTGAGAAGAACTGTTTGCGCTCTCGCTTGATGCAATGGGTGGCCTGCAGCTTCTTGGTGTCCTTTTGTCTTGGTTGAGAGAAATGGAGAAAAAAATGACTTAAGAGGTCACTTTCTAGCAGCTTACGAGTTGTTATTACGTCTCCACTTTTGCTGCGGTATACTAAAGTAGGGAGTTTGAGGGAATTGAGACGTTCCTCCTAGGATTTGTCTTGCAATGCAGTGATAAGCTTTGTCACTCTTCTTTGAACACTCAGGTACTTTCACATCCATCTAACAATGGGGAGAAGCAAAGGTCATGCCAAATTCTAGGTGATGACGGACTATGATTTTATACAGTTTCATAACCAAAAATAGCTTCCTGGTCGTGAATGTTTGTTTTATGAGCGCCAGGGCTCGGTTTACTTTGGAAACTTGAGCTTGTATGTGGCAGTGAAACTTTAACTCATTGTCAACAATGACCCTCGGGTCCTTCTCCTCAGTGACTGCCTCAAGCTGTTCACAGCCTATGTAATATAAACGCTTTGGATTGTAGCGTCCAAAATGTAGGGCGAGAGAAATGTTTAAGCAAAAGAGAGATAGACACTAAGCTCTCGGAGTCTGAATCTCAAAAGCTACTTTTGTGACCTAGGTCAACTTCAATACCGAACTCTTTAGTTGAAATTCCCTCCCCCATTTGAAAATATAATATACAAAATGACTCAAAACCAAACAAGTGGCTATCTGTATTTCTGGCCTTTCGCTTGTGTATGGCACGTTAAAGGCAGGCTGTGCAAAAGAGAGACATGCCTAATGATAACTAATGATACTAAAATACACATTTAATATATACACATTTTTATATGTGTAAAAATACACATACAAAAATAAACATATCTTTGGCATTCTAGTCACAATAGGCACGAAGACTCGCTCAAGTAGATGTCTTTTCATAATCAATACAACTAGCTCTGAAGTTTCATTTTTCCCTCCAGGAAAGCGGACATTTTTCGACATACAATGCGTACGTGCGATTTCACTTAGCAAGTTACTCTCTAAACTTTACTCAGACCGAATTTCTCACTTCTATCATTTCTGGTTTTCCAGGCTGATAGCATATAAAAAATCGAGTAGCTTTCCTACAAGCCATAAATTGATATTACAATCTGGAGAATGCCTGTGAAATAACTGTTTAGGTTTCACTATCATTTATTTGAAAAAGTTCATGTTGAAATCTGAGCGTACTAGGAAAATAGATTGTGCAGGATATTTAAAGTCAATCCTAAAATGAATAAATTATATATTATTTCAATTATATACCCAAACATAAAGTAATATCTATTATTTAACAGGATAGTTGAAGAGTAGTCATACATAGCTTTAATATGGTATACATTTGGGGATACCTATAAAGAATTTGAAGACCGTACAGAATTGGCCTAAGACGCCCCCCTTCCCTATAAAAAGAAGTAAAACAGCGATACAAAAATACAGTTCTATCAAATTTATACAAAAAGAAAAGTCTGGGATTCAAAGAGCAGAGTAACTAAGCACTGCGATTAATATATGTGCGTCAAAAAGTGTACTGAGTTTCAGCCAGTTTCAAAGCTTTAGTATTTCATACCAGAATATTTGCATTGCTAACAGAGCAATACTGAACATACCTCAGGAGTTCTGTTGAAAATGTCAATTGTACCCGCTCTGAAAAAAAAAATCTTAAAACTGATTTAATAAAAACTTGCGCGATTTCCAAAAGTCGTCTGACAAAAAATTATCAACATCTGAAGGGGGAAAGGGCCTTTGCACACGTGCCCCCATGATATCACGAAAAGCTCATGAGTTTTTTTTTCTATAATGTTTTATATATTCTATATAATTTGCTTATCTTTAGAGTTCGATTTCGAAGTTAGCACCCTCCCCTTCCCTCCTCCACAAGAAAACCCTTCATACTTCCCTGCAGATTAGAACTCCCATATTGTTCGTCCAATTGAGAAGTACAAAAACCTTACAATTTATTTTATTTAAGATAGCCAAAGATCGTCCTTTTTGGCCAACCATTTAGGGCCAAGTGAAAAACAGGTCATCCCCAAAGGGGGTGGGAGGATGTCGTAAGGAAAGACTAAAGGGAAACTAGAACTTCTTGGAAGGTGTGAAGAGGGAGGCTTTGAATAGATAGGGATGGAAGAGGAACGTAAGTAGCTGCGTTGGCCTCAGGCGGCTTGGTGCAGCAATGAGTTGTTAGTAATAGCAGTAGTATAGGTCAAATCTCTAATGCGTATTTGCAAAGATATCCATTTTTTAAAAGCATTAAGAGTTGTTTTCTTACTTGGCATTTTCAGGAGAAATTGATAAGTAAATGGGTCAATGAAAGCACTAGGAAACAAAAAATTATCACGCCGTATTCACAATCGATAAATGAAATTGGGGACTAACGTTTGCAGAAACCATACTTTTGTTTTTCTTCCAAGAGCGTTTCAATAATATCACAAGAACGCAAAAGTTAGCTTAGAAATGCATCTTTCAAGCCCAAGTTTGCTTCCTAAGATAAAATTATAAAAGACTTACCCGGAGGAACATAGCTAAAAGCTGGTCCTTGATCCCTTCCATTTACGTAATAATGAAGAGAACCTTCTTCGTGTCGAGCCATTCCCAGACGCGTTACAACTGGTAGAGAATCCAGATCGCACGGGTAGCCATTACGGATTAGTTCACCGTCTCTCATAAGGGATGAACCGCTCAACATCCAAGTGTCATAATCAATATCTGTTAGTGTACTTGGAAAATCTAGCTCTTCAGGACGAATCAAGGTAACCCCTAAAAAATAAAACGTTTTTATGCTTTCCATCAATATGGTATTTTAAACTATCATCACAACCACCTCTAGACCAAATTGGAAAAACCCACATCCTGAACTTCATTCAAAGAAGCCCTGAAAAAAAATGTGGCCAAAAAATGTAAATATTCGCTTTAATCCAATATTGAAGAGTCGAAAGTAAAGATGAATATGAGTGGTAGTAATGGAAATTGTAAGCTATGCGAGAAAAAACTAG
This sequence comes from Artemia sp. Qi Xiang Cuo, assembly GCF_049724085.1. Lineage (NCBI taxonomy): Eukaryota > Metazoa > Arthropoda > Branchiopoda > Anostraca > Artemiidae > Artemia > Artemia sp. Qi Xiang Cuo. The sequence goes on along the minus strand of NC_142798.1, from coordinate 25,449,399 downwards.
AAACGCAATCTCACGTAATGTTAGAATGTGAAAAACAAGAAACAAATGTAGCAGAACTGAGGAGTTTATTGGCAAGTGTTACAGGTAAAAAAGATGAAGTTAATTTAGAGAAAGCTGTGTACCTAAAAGTAGATGATGAGGCCTATACGAGGACAATAGTGTACATAGTATCGCTTTTTTGTTATTACACGTGGAAGCGAAAAGAAAAGAAGAAGGAAGATTATGATGTGATAAATCGTTCGGAAAAAGAATGGAAAAGGATAAGGTTATGAAGTGAGTAAGAAAAGGAAACAATAACCGGTTTGATTCTATCCATTACGTGATGTATCACCACTTATTATTGAGAAAACAAAAAGAAGAGGAAGCACAGAAAGGAGGACCAAATATCGCTGGATAAAAGAAATAAAAGAACAAGAATTTAAAATGTGCATTAGAAAATAATTTTGTATCTTTTCAATATTATAGTCTATTTTTGATAAAAAAATCCTATACTGAAATTCCAAATCTTGTATTTATACTGATTTTCTTCAGCTTTTTGAAGATTTCGCTACGTTAGAAACCTTTCTTATGGTTTCAGTCAGTTTCAGGTTCTTTTCAGTTTCAGAATAAACTAGTTTAACAAATTGTTTAATGATGCAATGTCATTATGTATATTTCTTTTAAAATTGAGCGATGTATCCAGACTCCCTAAATTTACTTTTATCAATAACAACCACTTAACCGTTAAAGTTGCATGTTTATTTGAATTTTTGTTTGTACTTATTATTAAAGCAGCATTTTAGATGTCATCAGTAATTACATAAAATTTAGTGAGGGGTTAATCTCTCTCTGTCTCTCTCCCATCCTCTCTCTTTCTCTATCTACTTCATTTGCTCCCTAAAACCACCTGTAAAACATAAAACTATGTATAGACATATTATGCTAGTTTTAGAAAGTAAAGAGGCTAGAATCACTCACAGGAAAGGAGGTGGGAAAAAAAATTACTATAGAAGCGGTAGACAAACCTGTGATGCTGTTCTTGAAAGCAAAAGCTAAAACCACCAAATACGATTTTTGCGGCCATATTTTTTATGGGATACCGAAATGTTAAAATAATTTTAAGAAAAACTGTTAAAAAATATAGATTGAATTTTTGAAGAATTTTCAGAAGAATTCAGGCAATAATAATGGTACCCTTGAACCTATTGACAACAAAACACAATGTCTGTCAAAATACTTTCGTTAGAAAGAGCTCTCTATATCCTAGTCTCACAGAGATAAATTTCCACAAAGACTGATCAGAATCAGAATCATTTATTAACATAAAAGCTTTCGTAGTCAGGGTTTAAATCCCGACTAAATCACGCTATTATTTACAAAGTAAACAAAGACACAAAAAAAATTAATACACATGTCACTTATTGTAGACAGAAACATAAAAAGGCACAAACGAATTGCTGAAGCGATTAGTGCGACACTTGGGCTGGGCTAGCTTTGTTGCTTTTGATCTTGTAGTTACTTTTTTTGTCAGCATTGGGGGTAATATATTTCTGTGTTTATCACTTGTCAGAAGAAATTGGCCAAATTTACAGATAAGTTGAAAACGGCGATCGTGGAGTGACGGCAAATTTAGTTGAGACAGTGATTCGTAATCGGTGTACTGATCAGACAGTATGGCCTTCAACGCTCTTTTCTGGACTGATTCGAGTACTTCGCTCATATAGGCAGTGTTCTGAACCTGTGGACCCCATACAGGGCACCCATACTCTAATATCGGGCGAATATATGCCAGGTAGGCTGTTTTCAATTGCGGCACTGAAAAACCAAATCTTCGCATCAGTAAAAGGGTACGCATGGCACAGTTCGCCTTTTTCACTACCTCTTGAACGTGGAGGCTAAACAAACAGTCAACGCTGAACGTAACACCGAGAATAACTGCCGACGATACACTTTGGTATGGTGGAGGGGGGCACTGGAAATCCCTTTTGAGAGGGTTAAATCGAAGAATTTTGGTTTTCGTTTTTTTGATTTGGACGCTGTTTTCAGAACACTGGTCTCTAAAATTGTCGATAAATGATTCACTGAACTGGGGAACGGTTTGAGACTTCTCAATGAGGTATTTTAAGAGGGTGGAAATGTCATCTACGAATTTGAACCGTTCGTCAAAATCGGCAAGGACGAAGTTGATCAGAATGTAACAGTGACATGGTAAACCGCGAGAAAACACTACTGAAATATTCCAACTCTTACATTTCAACGAAAAAAATCCAAAATGAACTTTGGAGCATCAAGAGAATGTAACTGTGACAAGGTAAACCATTTGAAACAACAAGAGAATGTAACAGTGACAAGGTAAACCACGACAAAACACTACTGAAATATTCCAACTCTTGCATTTCAACGAAAAAAATCCAAAATGAACTTTGGAACATCAAGAGAATGTAACAGTGAAAATTCCAACTCTTACATTTAAAGGAAAAAAAATAATCCAAAATGAACTCTGAAGCATCAAGAGAATGTAACAGTTACAAGGTAAACCACGACAAAACACTACTGAAATATGCCAACTCTTACATTTCAACGAATGTAATCCAAAATGAACTTTGAAACATCAAGAGAATGTAACAGTGACAAGGTAAACCATGACAAAACACTACTGAAATATTCCAGTTCTTGCATTTCAACTAAAAAAATCCAAAATGAACTTTAAAACATCTTCAGAATGTAATATTGACGTGATAAACCACGACAAAACACTACTTAAATAATCCAACTCTTACATTTCAACTAAAAAAATCCAAAATGAACTTTGAAACGTCAAGAGAATGTAAAAGTGACAAGGTAAACCATGATAAAACACTACTGATATATTCCAACTCTTACATTTCAACGAAAAAAAAAAAAAAAAATCAAAAATGAACTTTGAAACATCTTCAGAATGTAACAGTGACATGGTAAACCACGACAAAACACTTCGGAAATAATCCAACTCTTACATTTCAATGAAATAAATCCAAAATGAACTTTGAAACATCAAGAGAATGTAATAGTGACAAGGTAAACCACTACAAAACACTACTGAAATATTCAAACTCTTACATTTCAAGAAAAAAAAATCTAAAATGAACTTTGAAACATGAAGAGAATGTAACAGTGACATGGTAAACCACGACAAAGACTACTGAAATATTCCATCTCTTAAATTTCAACGAAAGAAATCCAAAATGAACTTTGAAGAAGCAAGAGAATGTGACAGTGACAAGGTAAACCACGACAAACAATACTGAAATATTCCAACTCTTACATTTCAACGAAAAACAAAATTCAAAAAGAAACTTCGAAATATCAGGAGAATGTAATAATGACATGAGAAACCACGACAAAACACTACTGAAATATTTCAACACTTACATTTCAACAAAAAAAAAAAAAATCCAAAATGAACTTCGAAACGTCAAGTGAATGTTACAGTGACATGGTAAAGCACGACATAATACTACTGAAATAATCCAACTCTTACATTTCAGTGAAAGAAATCTAAAATGAACTTCGAAACATCAAGAGAATGTAACAGTGACAAGGTAAATCACGACAAAATGCTACCGAAATATTCCAACTCTTACATTCCAAGAAAAAAAAAGTCTAAAATGAATTTTGAAACATCAAGAGAATGTAACTGTGATAAGGTAAACCACGACAAAACACTACTGAAATATGCCAACTCTTACATTACAACTAATGTAATCCAAAATGAACTTTGAAACATCAAGAAAATGTAACACTAACAATGTAAACCAAAACAAAACATTACTTAAATTTTCCAACTCTTGCATTTCAACTAAAAAAAAAATCCAAAATGAATTTTGAAAAATATTCAGAATTTAACAGTGACATGGTAAACCACGACAAAACACTACTGAAATAATCAAACTCTTACATTTCAGCGAAAAAAATCCAAAGTGAACTTTGAAAAATCAAGAGAATGTAACAGTGACAAGCTAAACCACGAAAAAACACGACTGAAATATTCCAACTCTTACATTTGAACGAAAAAAAACAAAATGAACTTTGAAACATCTTCAGAATGTAACAGTGACAAGGTAAACCACGAAAAACACTACTGAAACTATTCCAACTCTTACATTTCAACGAAAGAAATCCAAAATGAATTTGAAAAATCATGAGAATGTAACAGTGACAAGGTAAATCACGACAAAACATTACTGAATTATACCAACTCTTTCATTTCAAGGAAAAAAAAAAATCTAAATTGAACTTTGAAACATCATGAGAATGTAACAGTGACAAGGTAAACCATGACAAAACACTACTGAAATCTTCCAACTCTTACATTTGAACGAAAAAAAAAAAAATCTAAAATGAACTTTGAAACATCAAGAGAATGTAACAGTGACAAGATAAATTACGAAAAAACACTACTGAAATATGCCAACTCTTACATTTCAACGAATGTAATCCAAAATAAACTTTGAAACAGCAAGAGAATGTAACACTAACAATTTAAACCACGACAAAACACTACTGAAATATTCCAACTCTTGCATTTCAACAAAAAAAAATCAAAAATGAACTTTGAAACATCTTCAGAATGTAACAGTGACATGGTAAACCACGACAAAACACTTCGGAAATATTCCAACTCTTGCATTTCAATGAAAGAAATCCAAAATGAACTTTGAAACATCAAGAGAATGTAATAGTGACAAGGTAAACCACTACAAAACACTACTGAAATATTCAAACTCTTACATTTCAAGAAAAAAAAATCTAAAATGAACTTTGAACCATCAAGAGAATGTAACAGTGACATGGTAAACCACGACAAAACACTAATGAAATATGCCAACTCTTACATTACAACGAATGTAATCCAAAATGAACTTTGAAACATCAAGAAAATGTAACACTAACAATGTAAACCAAGACAAAACACTACTGAAATATTCCAACTCTTGCATTTCAACGAAAAAAAATCCAAAATCAACTTTGAAACATCTTCAGAATGTAACAATGACATGGTAAACCACGACAAAACACTACTGAAATAATCCAACTCTTACATTTCAGCGAAAAAATCCAAACTGAACTTTGAAACATCAAGAGAATGTAACAGTGACAAGGCAAACCACGAAAATACACTACTGAAATATTCCAACTCTTACTTAAAACGAAAAAAAAAAAAAATCCAAAATGAACTTTGAAACATCATCAGAATGTAACAGTGACATGGTAAACCACGACAAAACACTTCGGAAATATTCCAGCTCTTACATTTCATTTAAATCAATCCAAAATTAACTTTGAAACATCAAGAGAATGTAACAGTGACAAGGTAAACCACGACAAAACAATACTGAAATATTCCAACTCTTATATTTCAAGAAAAAAAAGTCTAAAATGAACTTTGAAACATCAAGAGAATGTAACAGTGACATGGTAAACCACGACAAAGACTACTGAAATATTCCATCTCTTAAATTTCAACGAAAGAAATCCAAAATGAACTTTGAAGAAGCAAGAGAATGTGACAGTGACAAGGTAAACCACGACAAACAATACTAAAATATTCCAACTCTTACATTTCAAGGAAAAAAAAAATTCAAAATGAAATTTGGAGCATAATAAGAACGTAAAAATTAAATTGTAAAAGATGACAAAACACTGTTGAAATAGTCACAGTTTTGCATTTTAATGAAAAAAAAAAATCAAAAATGAAATTAGAAACTTATTCAGAATATAACAGAGACATGGTAAACCCCGACAAAACACTTCGGAAATAATCCAACTCTTACATTTCATTGAAATAAATCCAAAATTAACTTTGAAACATCAATAGAATGTAATAGTGACAAGGTAAACCACGACAAAACACTACTGAAATATTCCAACTCTTATATTTCAATAAAAAAAAGTCTAAAATGAACTTTGAAACATCAAGAGAATGTAACAGTGACATGGTAAACCACGACAAAGACTACTGAAATATTCCATCTCTTAAATTTCAACGAAAGAAATCCAAAATGAACTTTGAAGAAGCAAGAGAATGTGACAGTGACAAGGTAAACCACGACAAACAATACTAAAATATTCCAACTCTTACATTTCAAGGAAAAAAAAAATTCAAAATGAACTTTGAAACATCAAGAGAATGTAACAGTGACAAGGTAAACCACGACAAAACACTACTGAAATATTCCAACTCTTTCATTTCAACAAAAAAAAATCCAAAATGAACTTTGAAACATCAAGAGAATGTAACAGTGACATGGTAAAGCACGACATAATACTACTGAAATAATACAACCCTTATATTTCAGTGAAAGAAATACAAAATGAACTTTGAAACATCAAGAGAATGTAACAGTGACAAGTTAAACCACGAAAAAACACTACTGAAATATTCCAACTCTTACATTTCAAGAAAAAAAAAAGTCCAAAATGAACTTTGAAACATCAAGAGAATGTAACAGTGACAGGGTAAACCGCGACAAAACACTACTGAAATATGCCAACTCTTACATTACAACGAATGTAATCCAAAATGAACTTTGAAACATCAAGAAAATGTAACACTAACAATGTAAACCAAGACAAAACACTACTGAAATATTCCAACTCTTGCATTTCAACGAAAAAAAAATCCAAAATGAACTTTGAAAAATCTTCAGAATGTAACAATGACATGGTAAACCACGACAAAACACTACTGAAATAATCCAACTCTTACATTTCAGCGAAAAAATCCAAACTGAACTTTGAAAAATCAAGAGAATGTAACAGTGACAAGCTAAACCACGAAAAAACACGACTGAAATATTCCAACTCTTACATTTGAACGAAAAAAAACAAAATGAACTTTGAAACATCTTCAGAATGTAACAGTGACAAGGTAAACCACGACAAACACTACATAAATATTCCAACTCTTACATTTCAACGAAAGAAATCCAAAATGAACTTTGAAAAATCAAGAGAATGTAACAGTGACTAGGTAAACCAGGACAAAACACTAATGAATTATTCCAACACTTACATTTCAATGAAAAAAAAAAATCTAAATTGAACTTTGAAAAATCAAGAGAATGTAACAGTTACAAGGTAAACAACGAAAAAACACTACTCAAATAATCCAACTCTTACATTTTAACGAAAAAAAAAAATCTAAAATGAACTTTGAAACATCTTCAGAATGTAACAATGACATGGTAAACCACGACAAAACACTTCGGAAATAATCCAACTCTTACATTTCAACGAAAAAATCCAAACTGAAATTTGAAACATCAAGAGAATGTAAGTGACAAGGTAAACCCCGAGAAAACACGACTGAAATATTCCAACTCTAATTTCAACTAAAAAAATCAAAAATAAACTTTGAAACATCTTCAGAAGTTAACAGTGGCAAGGTAAACCACGACAAAACACTACTGATATATTGCAACTTTTACATTTCAACGAAAGATAATCCAAAATGAACTTTGAAACATCAAGAGAATGTAACAGTGACAAGGTAAACCAGTACTAAATAAAATTTAGGCAGAAATAGAACTAAATCAAAAAGTTCTGGTGCCCTTTTTAAGAGTCAAAAGAGATCGAAGGGCAAGCAGCCCTCCTTCCAAGCCCATTCATTTTCTGAACACATCCAGTCAAATACATCCAGTCTGGAGACACCCATTTTGTTCAGCATAGTAGAACAGTCCAGAAACCATGTCTCTAGGGACATTGGATATGTCAACCCCCCCACAAATATTTAATTGACCCATTAGGCTTGAAAATTAAATGTGACTTTAAAACTAAATCAAAAGGCACTGTGAGTATGGTTGCCAATAAGACACCTCAGCAATATGTCGAGAATGACTGGGGGTATTAAATCAAAATAGTGTACATGTAAGTGTAAGTGTATCCAGGTTGTCAAAGAGTTTAGATATATTTTTAGGGGAATGATATTTCGTTTTATTTTCAGGTCAGTTTGAGGAGGCATAAAACTAAATTAAACAATGCTATTTGTGTCATAAATAAACATTGGCGAAAAATTTTCTTTGACATACAAATATCAAGCCAAACTGTGGATTCTTATAGAAAGAAAAAAGAAAAAGCATAATTTTTTCCACGAAAAACACTATGTAAATAAAAAACAAACAGAAATTAGTTTACAAACTTTCTCACAAAACAAGTTTTTCAAAGAAAAGTAAAAGCTCCATTAAACCAAAATGAACAGAAATAAAATCAGTAGTACTGATAAAATGCTTACAACGGGGGTGTCTCACCATATAGCTACAATGCTTACAACGGGGGGTGTCTCACCATATAGCTACAATGCTTACAACAAGACAGTCCCGCCAATACAAGCAGACAGTGTAATGACCGGATTCAACTACCGTGAAAATTCGTGCTGATCTCTGTTCAAAGTGCGTGATGTTTTCATGGTAGTGATTCGTTTCCTTTGGTTGAAATTGTGAAATTCTTTCTGTAATTTAATTTGTTAGGTTTGGTTGACTTACGTTTAACCTTGAACACGGATATAAAAACTCCGACAATGAATTATTTTATCAGTTCAGAATTGGCATTTGAAATATAATGATGCATTCAAACAAAAGGAATATTGACGAAAGCTACACGCAAGAAGTAAGTTATTCTTTTACATTCTTAGCGGGTAAAGAAATTAATTCTACTAAAATTTATACAGACCCTATTGTAGTTAACAGATTTTTAAATATTTTTTGAACCTGGATCTCCAGAAGTCGGTAAAGAGTAATATCAAAACATGAAAAAAAGTATGTAAACACTGCATTTAAATGGCTTGCGAGCTTAGCACGTGAGGTAAATCATACCTATTTTTTATTCCGGCCCAAAGTTCCCACCATTCGTTCCCCACCGGCCCAAAGTGCCACAATCATCCACCCCCTCCCTCCAACCCCTCCCTCCAACCCTCCCCCCCAACATTTTTTTTAAACTTTTTTTTACATCTCTTGTCATGAATGTCATGAAACACACTTAAAACACATAAAATTCATATTTGATATTTTCAACTTCAAAATGAGAATGGTATAAATTTGTTTGTCGCAACTTTTACTATTAGAAAAATAATGTTTGTAGTGACCAATTTTTTTTACTTTTTTTTTTACTTTTTTTAACTTTTTTTTCATCTCTTAGAGTGTCATGAAACACACTTAAAACATATTAAATTCAAATTTAATATTTTCCAACTTCAAAATGGAAATGATATAAATATGTGTGTCTCGACCTTTAATTTTAGAAAAATAATGTTTGTAGTGACCAATTTTTTTTTTCTGACAGTTTTTTTAACGTGTTCTTACGACAGTTTTTTTTAAACTTTTTTTTAAACCTTTTTTTTACATCTAAATAAAATAATAAAAATAAAATGACACTTTTAATTTAAATTTTAAGAACTTATTCTTGTGCATACTATTGATGAGGACTGATGGTCCTCTTTCAAGATTTTTTTCATGAAAAACAAAATTTTTTTTTTAGGATTTTCCAGAGCTCGCCCTACCCATTAAGAAGATAAGAAGGGGTGAAGCGACTCCAGTGGTCAGTTCAAACAGACCGACGGTTATACAACATGGTCGTAGGTCGAATCAATTAATACAACCAACATTAACCGTAAACCGCCCAAAAGCCAACTATCCAGCTGTCACATCTAGCATCCACAGCAATATACCACAACCATTTGGACCCATCATACACCAGCCAACTGTCAACTGGTCAACTGCCACACTCAAGATGCAAACCCTACTCCCATTCTATGAAGCTGATGTAGTCATGGAACCAATCACCTCTCTCCGTTATTACGTAAGAGAAATTGTATATTCTCTCTCTCTCTCTCTCTCTCTCTTATCTCTGTATATGTCTATCTCGGTGTGCGTGTTAAAAAAAAAAAAACAAAAAAAACTCAATGTCAATGTTAGGATCTAGCATGAATTAAGAATAAAAAAAAAAATGTAATAAAAGGGTAGCGGTTCTACAGATTTAGGTCATTAAACACTGAAAATATTTTTTCAGCTTAATAGAAAGCTGTATAATGGCTCATTTTAAAGGAAATTGCTACATCTAGTGCCTTTTGTAATTAAAAATAAAATAGTTTTTAAAGTAGAATTAATTTTGATAAAAAACTGCCTTTTTGATGTATGTTCATACTGAAGTCTTTTCAAAGATATTTGAATTTTGAAGCAATTAAACAGTTCATGGTAATGAACTCTATAGTAATATTAGCTACTTGTCTCAATAGTAACCGAAACTCTAAAGAACTAAAGTTTGATACCACGAACAATAGACACATCAACGCAAACAGTTCGTGATAACGAACTGTATCTTGTATAGTAAGAGCGACTTGTCTCAATAGTAAAACTTGCTACATCTAGTTCCTTCCGTAATTAAAGATAAAATATTTTTTTAATATTTCCAGGTTGCAGCGGTTGCTAGCACCATAATTAAAAGATGATCATTCGAAGAACATACCATTGTATATATTGTACTTAGTTAGCTGCTCGATTCCTTGAAAAAAAATCTCATTTGTCAAGTGAAACTAGAATACTTCCTGAAAATTTTTAACTAAATAACTTTATTTAGCTGCAAAGTTATCAATAGATATATCAAAATAAATCGATTTTTATTCTAAATTTAATTTATGCTAAATTAAAACTTCAAGTTTAATGTAGCTTAAAACTTTAAGCTGTCCCTGGGATATAGGTGTTAAGCCTTTTTAATAACCTGTATAGCATAATGTGTTTCAATTTAATTCAACATCCTCCTCAGCATTCCCTTAAAATTTCACCTTCCAACTCTTATCTATTTTCGTATCTATTTTCGGTTTTTTAGTAGGATGCCGTTATGCAGAGAGCGCCATAAACAGACATTTTAGGACCGTAAAAAGTTGTGTTCTTTTAGCGTCAGATTCTTTCGATAGGTATCGGAGGTATTTCTCCGGTACGTAGACCCATAGGCTTCTTCCAATAGCGGCCGACTGAATGCCATGGGACAATTGGTTAGAAACTTTGTTTTGTCCACAAGAGAGTTGTTGCTCCCTGAGTTGTCTGTCCAAAAACTTTCCTGATTTTTCAGAGGTATGAAAACTTTCTGACGTATGCTACCTTCTTTCGTTATAAATATAACGAATGGTATGGTATATGTAATATACCACCGATGCAAATTTCTTTCAACAATAATTATAAAAGATAAGTAAAAAACAAATGAAACAAGAATTAGGCCTAGTATTGGGATAGTTGAGGTTGAAATTTCTTTTTTTCTTCCTCATGAAACATGCTGTCCGGTGTGGAATAAACTTTCCACTTAGTCTTTGTAAGTCGAGGAAATGTTCTTCGTAGGTTAGGGAAATTAGAAAAACATTTCTGTGAAGACTATGTGAAATAATTCTGGTTTGAAAAAGATGTAGCATTTCTATATAGACGGAGTTAGGGATGGTTGCCATCCATTTAGTCACACTGATTGTCGATTCTAGCATGAATTCAAAAAGATGTGACGGATTCTCCTGTCTCCTTGTATCTCTGAAGATATCTAAAACGATGAAGGAGTGTAACTATGAAGAGTGAGTGTGACTTTCAGGGATTCATCATATTCCAGAAGAATCCTGATTCGAATGAGGTGTAAAATTCCTATATAGATGAAGTTGAAAGGGAAGGGCTTAGAACAATTGGAAGGCTTTTAACTATACAGTTTTCACTCCTCATATGATTTTGACTTCAAAAAGATGTCCTTATTTTTTCTAAATGTAAATGTGAAGCCTCCGTTTTCAAATGGGCTGTTGGTATAATCCGACACCACAGTCTCTCAGATAACGCATATTATTTTGCATGAGAATTATTACTGAATATCTCCACTATTCTGATTGATATGGCTGCCTTGATATTCTTTGTGCAATTTCAATCAGGCAAAAAAAGGATGGTGTCCCCGTCCTATCCCTCTATCCGTTTAGTCACGAGAAATGGATACTAAACATCAGAATTAGTGCTTGAACGAGCTCTCTCTTAACTCTTTACGATAATCCATTCTGCATGATAAGGCCAGGGGGAAAAGGTCCAAACTTCCGACTATTAGAGTCTAGAAATACACGTACTTCACTAATATTTTACTTGTTTGTTCAACAGAGTATTGTCATACAGCAAGAATAAAACATGTTGAAAAACTGATACGAATGCCATAAAAGAAAACACAATGCGGAATTAATAACCAAATTGAAACAACGCAGTGGAAAGTCTTGTAGGAAAACAATAAAATAAAATTTGGACAATAGAGGACGAGTTTAAACGGATCAAACAGCAAAAATTACAGATTTCACTCCTACTGCATTAACCATCTCTGTAGTTTGCTGTATCATTTTGCAGAGATGACACTTGGTTAAATATATAGAAGAAAAACGTTTCTACAATATACTATAATAAAAAATTTAGTTTTTCTTTATTTTACTGGCTTAGTTCTGTCTTTGGGTTGTCTTTTCTGTCTTCTGTTTTTGGTTTTACTAAATAGTCATCAAAATTTAGGCAAGCAAAGATAAAAAAAACACAATCAAACATTCAAATAAACACAAAGCATAAAAGTAATTTTGTTAAACGACGAGGTGTGGCTATAAAATAACGAGACTAGTATTGCAAAACAATTTATTTTGAATTTATGGTTTTTGGTTATTATCACCTTCAATATACCCCCTCCTCTATCTATACAACGCTCCATGCAAATTTTAAATTGTTCGAAACAGTGCTGTAAGTCTTCTTCTGTGAGCTCCTTCATGAAGCGCGCAGCTTTTCCTTTCACACCTTCAACGGACTGAAATCTCGTTCCTTTTAATCCAGATTTGACCATGGAAACAGATGAAAGTTGCATGGTGCATGGTCAGGCGAATAAGACGGATGGTCTAACACTGGGATGTTGTACTTGGCTAGAAACTTATTAACAGACAATGCAGAATACGCCGGGGCATTGTCTTGATGGAGAGCCCCGGAATTGACCTTCCGTAATTCGGGTCTTTTTTTCGTATTGTTTCGCGGAGTTGAGCAAGAATCTCAAGGTAGTAATGTTGACTGATACTTTGACCATCTTGAACCCAGTGAACGTATACAATCTCATGAATATAAAAAACAAAATCCGTCAAATGTTATCCCACTTTGCAAGAAATTGGGGGCATTTTCAATTGCATTCAAAGTGTCAGTGCAAACTTTTTTGCAAGCCTCTTTTTGTTCAATCGTAAGAATTTTAGGCACAATTTTTACACACACTTTTTGTATGTTAAAACTGTTATTTAAAATTTGCTTTACACATTCTTTGTCAATTCTTACCGTCCGCAAGTGGCACGAACAGTTAGCCGACCTTTTCAATATTTTAGTCCGGTTTTGATGTAAAAGGGCGACCCAGTGTGAATCATCTTCAACGTCTTTTCGGTCATCTTGGAACCGCTTAACCCACTAAAAACACGTGCGCGTAATAAACATACACTTCCATACATTTATTTTAATAAAAATATAAGTTTTAGTAGCACTTTTACCAAGTTACACGTGAAATTTCATGAAAATTCGTTGCTCTGTTATTAAGTTTATCATTTGTCTGGTAAAACAAAACATCAGCTCTTACACAAACCAAGGCCACGGCCAGACTAGTTTATTTACAGACACGGGAGGCGTTTCACTCGAAAGAGATGGCATCACACTACCGAACCTTCGGTCGTTCTCTTTTGGCGAATGCGTAATTCTTTTTTGGAGGCATCAGTCTCGCTATTTTATAGCCACACTCGTATCAATTAGTTTTGTCAAAGGTTTGACATTCACGTCACATCTAGAAAGCAGGAACACATCACAAACAACAAAACAGAAAATAGAAGTATCTAGAAAAATAGAACCATTTACACCTAGACTTCCACAAACTGATGCTAAGAAAAAAAAGAAAAAAAAGTGGCTATACCTGCTTCAATCGATCCAGACCACCTATCTACCATTTTTTCGAGAGCAATTTCAAAAATTTCACCACCCTGTAGAGGACGATTCGTTATAACAATTGCATCATTGAATTCTCCAAGGGGCGACAAGCTGTTAAACCATTATTAGTGATTCGAGCTTTTCTTCCATGCAGTTGATGAAAACATAAGTCTCTAGAAAATTGAATAAAATGAAATTATAGAAATTTCTATTATAGAATTATTTCAAGTTGACTTTAAACTTAACTGAGTTTCAATGATTCGTTAGGGACTGTTATTATAAAAAAAAATCAAATAAAAAACCAAAGCATTTCTTCTTCATACTAGAGACTCGTCATATAATATTCAACATTTATGCTGCTCGAGTCTGCCTTTCTAACCCTAATTCCAGTTTTATCCTAAGGAAATTAAAAATATTCTCAATTTTTCCACATTATTTTCATTCATCCAGGCAAGCAAGATACTAATATTTTCCAACTAAATGCTTAAAAATTTTTAGAAGCAGAACTAAATTGATACAAAACTCAAAATTTAGTTTCAGCAACCTTTTCCCCCTGGCCTTATCATGCAGAATGGATTATCGTCAAAAATTAAGAGAGAGCTCGTTCAAGCACTAATTCTGATGTTTAGTATCCGTTTCTCCTGACTAAACGGATAGAGGGATAGGACGGGGACACCATCCTTTTTTTGCCTGATTGAAATTGCACAAAGAATATCAAGGCAGCCATATCAATCAGAATAGTGGAGATATTCAGTAATAAGTCTCATGCAAAATAATATGCGTTATCTGAGAGACTGTGGTGTCGGATTATACCAACAGCCCATTTGAAAACGGAGGCTTCACATTTACATTTAGAAAAAATAAGGACATCTTTTTGAAGTCAAAATCATATGAGGAGTGAAAACTGTATAGTTAAAAGCCTTCCAATTGTTCTAAGCCCTTCCCTTTCAACTTCATCTATATAGGAATTTTACACCTCATTCGAATCAGGATTCTTCTGGAATATGATGAATCCCTGAAAGTCACACTCACTCTTCATAGTTACACTCCTTCATTGTTTTAGATATCTTCAGAGATACAAGGAGACAGGAGAATCCGTCACATCTTTTTGAATTCATGCTAGAATCGACAATCAGTGTGAATAAATGGATGGCAACCATCCCTAACTCCGTCTATATAGAAATGCTACATCTTTTTCAAAACAGAATTATTTCACATAGTCTTCACAGAAATGTTTCTCTAATTTCCCTAACCTACGAAGAAAATTTCCTCGACTTACAAAGACTAAGTGGAAAGTTTATTCCACACCGGACAGCATGTTTCATGAGGAAGAAAAAAAAAGAAATTTCAACCTCAACTATCCCAATACTAGGCCTAATTCTTTCTTCATTTGTTTTTTACTTATCTTTTATAATTATTGTTGAAAGAAATTTGCATCGGTGGTATATTACATATACCATACCATTCGTTATATTTATAACGAAAGAAGGTAGCATATGTCAGAAAGTTTTCATACCTCTGAAAAATCAGGAAAGTTTTTGGACAGACAACTCAGGGAGCAACAACTCTCTTGTGGACAAAACAAAGTTTCTAACCAATTGTCCCATGGCATTCAGTCGGCCGCTATTGGAAGAAGCCTATGGAACTACGTACCGGAGAAATACCTCCAATACCTATCGAAAGAATCTGACGCTAAAAGAACACAACTTTTTACGGTCCTAAAATGTCTGTTTATGGCGCTCTCTGCATAACGGCGTCCTACTAAAAAACCGAAAATAGATACGAAAATAGATAAGAGTTGGAAGGTGAAATTTTAAGGAAATGCTGAGGAGGATGTTGAATTAAATTGAAACACATTATGCTATACAGGTTATTAAAAAGGCTTAACACGTATATCCCAGGGATAGCTTAAAGTTTTAAGCTACATTAAACTTAAAGTTTTAATTTAGCATAAATTAAATTTAGAATAAAAATCGATTTATTTTTATATATCTATTGATAACTTTGCAGATAAATAAAGTTATTTAGTTAAAAATTTTCAGGAAGTATTCTAGTTTCTATTGACAAATGAGATTTTTTTCAAGGAATCGAGCAGCTAACTAATTCCAATATATGCAATGGTATGTTCTTCAAATGATCTCTTTTAATTAGGTTACTATCTACCGCTGCAACCTGGAAATATTAATAAAATATTTTATCTTTAATTACAGAAGGAACTAGATGTAGTAAGTTTTACTATTGAGACGAGTCGCTCTTACTATACAACATACAGTTCGTTATCACGAACCGTTTGCGTTGATTTATATATTGTTCGTAGTATCAAACCTTAGTTCTTTAGAGTTTCGGTTATTATTGAGACAAGTAGCTAATATTGCTATAGAATTCAATACCATGAACTGTTTAATTGCTTCAAAATTCAAATATCTTTGAAAATACTGCAGTATGAACATACATAAAAAATGCAGTTTTTTATCAAAATTAATTCTACTTTAAAAACTATTTTATTTTTAATTACAAAAGGCACTAGATGTAGCAATTTCCTTTAAAATGAGCCATTATACAGCTTTCTATTAAGCTGAAAAAATATTTTCAGTGTTTAATGACCTAAATCTGTAGAACCGCTACCCTTTTATTACTTTTTTTAAATTATTCATTCATGCTAGATCCTAACATTGACATTGAGGTTTTTTTTTTTTTTATAACACGCACACCGAGATAGACATATACAGAGATAAGAGAGAGAGAGGAAGAGAGAGAGAGAAGATACAATTTTTCTTACGTAATCACGGAGAGAGGTGACTGGTTCCATGACTACATCAGCTTCATCGAATGGGAGTAGGGTTTGCATGTTGAGTGTGGCAGTTGACCAGTTGACAGTTGGCTGGTGTATGATGGGTCCAAATGGTTGTGGTATATTGCTGTGGATGCTAGATGTGACAGCTGGATAGTTGGCTTTTGGGCGGTTTACGGTTAATGTTGATGGTATTAATTGATTCGACCTACAACCATGTTGTATAACCGTCGGTCTGTTTGAACTGACCACTGGAGTCGCTTCACCCCTTCTTATCTTCTTAATGGGTAGGGGGAGCTCTGGAAAATCCTAAAACAAAAAACTTTGTTTTTCATGAAAAAAATCTTGAAAGAGAACCATCAGTCCTCATCAATAGTATGCACTAGAATAAGTTTTTAAAATTTAAATTAAAGGTGTCATTCTATTTTGCTGATATGATTTAGAGATGTAAAAAAAAGTTGAAAAAAAAGTTTTAAAAAAACTCAGAAAAAAAAAGTTAAAAAAAACTTTCAGAAAAAAAAATTGGTCACTACAAACACTATTTTTCTAATAGAAAAAGTCACGACACAAATATTTATATAATTCCAATTCTAAATTTGGAAAATATTAAATAGTAATTTCTTGTTTTTTAAGTGTGTTTCACAGTACTCTAAGAGACTTAAAAAAAAGTTGAAAAAAAAGTTAAAAAAAAGTAAAAAAAAATGGTACACTACAAACATTATTTTTCTAATAGTAAAAGTTGCGACACACAAATTTATATCATTCTCATTTTGAAGTTGGGAAATATTAAATATAAATTTTATGTGTTTTAAGTGTGTTTCATGACATTCATGACAAGAGATGTAAAAAAGAGTTAAAAAAAATGTTGGGGGGGGGGAGGATTGGAGAAAGGGGTTGGAGGGAGGGGGTGGATGATTGTGGCACTTTGGGCCGGTGGGGAACGAATGGTGGGTACTTTGGGCCGGAATAAAAAATAGGTATGATTTACCTCATGTGCTAAGCTCGCAAGCCATTTAAATGCAGTGTTTACATACTTTTTTTCATGTTTTGATATTACTCTTTACCGACTTCTGGAGATCCAGGTTCAAAAAATATTTAAAAATCTGTTAACTACAATAGGGTCTGTATAAATTTTAGTAGAATTAATTTCTTTACCCGCTATGAATATAAAAGAATAACTTACTTCTTGCGTGTAGCTTTCGTCAATATTCCTTTTGTTTGAATGCATCATTATATTTCAAATGCCAATTCTGAACTGATAAAATAATTCATTGTCGGAGTTTTTATATCCGTGTTTAAGGTTAAACGTAAGTCAACCAAACCTAACAAATTAAATTAAAGAAAGAATTTCAGAATTTCATACAAAGGAAACAAATCACTATCATGAAAACATCACGCACTTTGAACAGAGATCAGCACGAATTTTCACGGTAGTTGAATCCGCTCATTGCACTTTCTGGTTGTATTGGCGGGACTGTTTTATTGTATGCATTGTAGCTATATGGTGGGACACCCCCCGTTGTAAGCATTGTAGCTATATGGTGAGACACCCCCGTTGTAAGCATTGTATCAATACTACTGATTTTATTTCTGTTCATTTTGGTTTAATGGAGCTTTTACTTTTCTTTGAAAAACTTGTTTTGTGAGAAAGTTTGTAAACTAATTTCTGTTCGTTTTTTATTTACATAGTGTTTTTTGTGGAAAAAATTATGCTTTTTCTTTTTTCTTTCTATAAGAATCCACAGTTTGGCTTGATATTTGTATGTCAAAGAAAATTTTTCGCCAATGTTTATTTATGACACAAATAGCATTGTTTAATTTAGTTTTATGCCTCCTCAAACTGACCTGAAAATAAAACGAAATATCATTCCCCTAAAAATATATCTAAACTCTTTGACAACCTGGATACACTTACACTTACATGTACACTATTTTGATTTAATACCCCCAGTCATTCTCGACATATTGCTGAGGTGTCTTATTGGCAACCATACTCAAAGTGCCTTTTGATTTTGTTTTAAAGTCACATTTAATTTTCAAGCCTAATGGGTCAATTAAATATTTGTGGGGGGGTTGACATATCCAATGTCCCTAGAGACATGGTTTCTGGACTGTTCTACTATGCTGAACAAAATGGGTGTCTCCAGACTGGATGTATTTGACTGGATGTGTTCAGAAAATGAATGGGCTTGGAAGGAGGGCTGCTTGCCCTTCGATCTCTTTTGACTCTTAAAAAGGGCACCAGAACTTTTTGATTTAGTTCTATTTCCGCCTAAATTTTATTTAGTACTGGTTTACCTTGTCACTGTTACATTCTCTTGATGTTTCAAAGTGCATTTTGGATTATTTTTCGTTGAAATGTAAAAGTTGCAATATATCAGTAGTGATTGTCGTGGTTTACCTTGCCATTGTTAACTTCTGAAGATGTTTCAAAGTTCATTTTTGATTTTTTTCGTTGAAATAAGAGTTGGAATATTTCAGTCGTGTTTTCTCGTGGTTTACCTTGTCACTGTTACATTCTCTTGATGTTTTAAAGTTCAGTTTGGATTTTTTCGTTGAAATGTAAGAGTTGGATTATTTCCGAAGCGTTTTGTCATGGTTTACCATGTCATTGTTACATTCTGAAGATGTTTCAAAGTTCATTTTGGATTTTTTTTGTTGAAATGCTAGAGTTGGAATAATTCAGTAGTGTTTTGTCGTGGTTTAAATTGTTATTGTTACATTCTCTTGCTGTTTCAAAGTTCATTTTGGATTACATTCGTTAAAATGTAAGAGTTGGCATATTTCAGTAGTGTTTTTTCGTGGTTTACCTTGTCACTGTTACATTTTCTTGATGTTTCAAAGTTCATTTTGGATTTTTTTTTTTTTCCTTCAAATTTAAGAGTTGGATTATTTGAGTAGTGTTTTGTCATGGGTTACCTTGTCACTGTTACATTCTCTTGATGTTTCAAAGTTCAATTTAGATTTTTTTTTTTCCTTGAAATGTAAGAGTTGGAATAATTAATTAGTGTTTTGTCCTGGTTTAACTAGTCACTGTTACATTCTCTTGATTTTTCAAAGTTCATTTTGGATTTCTTTCGTTGAAATGTAAGAGTTGGAATATTTCAGTAGTGTTTGTCGTGGTTTACCTTGTCACTGTTACATTCTGAAGATGTTTCAAAGTTCATTTTGTTTTTTTTCGTTCAAATGTAAGAGTTGGAATATTTCAGTCGTGTTTTTTCGTGGTTTAGATTGTCACTGTTACATTCTCTTGATGTTTCAAAGTTCAGTTTGGATTTTTTCGCTGAAATGTAAGAGTTGGATTATTTCAGTAGTGTTTTGTCGTGGTTTACCATGTCATTGTTACATTCTGAAGATGTTTCAAAGTTCATTTTGGATTTTTTTTCGTTGAAATGCAAGAGTTGGAATATTTCAGTAGTGTTTTGTCGTGGTTTACATTGTTAGTGTTACATTTTCTTGATGTTTCAAAGTTCATTTTGGATTACATTCGGTGTAATGTAAGAGTTGGCATATTTCAGTAGTGTTTTGTCGTGGTTTACCTTGTCACTGTTAAATTCTCTTGATGTTTCAAAGTTCATTTTAGACTTTTTTTTTTCTTGAAATATAAGAGTTGGAATATTTCAGTAATTTTTGGTCGTGGTTTAACTTGTCACTGTTGCATTCTCTTGATGTTTCAAAGTTCATT
This sequence comes from Artemia sp. Qi Xiang Cuo, assembly GCF_049724085.1. Lineage (NCBI taxonomy): Eukaryota > Metazoa > Arthropoda > Branchiopoda > Anostraca > Artemiidae > Artemia > Artemia sp. Qi Xiang Cuo. The sequence continues at coordinate 25,428,980 of NC_142798.1, read as the reverse complement.
TTGGATTTCTTTCACTGAAATGTAAGAGTTGGATTATTTCATTAGTATTATGTCGTGCTTTACCCTGTCACTGTTACATTCTCTTGACTTTTAAAAGTTTAATTTGGATTTTTTTTTTGTTGAAATGCAACATATTGATTTTTTCAGTAGTGTTTTGCCATGGTTTACCTAGTCACTCTTACATTCTATTGACGTTTCAAAGTTCATTTTGGATTTTGTTTTTCCTTGAAATGTATGAGTTGGAATATTTTAGTATTGTTTGTCGTGGTTTACCTTGTCACTGTCACATTCTCTTGCTTCTTCAAAGTTCATTTTGGATTTCTTTCGTTGAAATTTAAGAGATGGACTATTTCAGTAGTCTTTGTCGTGGTTTATCTTGTCACTGTTACATTCTGCATATTTTTCAAAGTTCATTTTTGATTTTTTTTTTCCCTTGAAATGCAAGAGTTGGGATATTTCAGTAGTGCTTTCTCATGGTTTACCTTGTCACTGTTACATTCTCTTGATGTTTCATAGTTCATTTTGGTTTGTTTTCGTTGAAATGTAAGAGTTCGATTATTTCAGTAGTTTTGTCGTGGTTTATCACGTCAATGTTACATTCTGAAGATGTTTAAAAGTTCATTTTGGATTTTTTTAGTTGAAATGCAAGAATTGGAATATTTCAGTAGTGTTTCGTCATGGTTTACCTTGTCACTGTTACATTTTCTTGAAGTTTCAAAGTTCATTTTGGATTACATTCGTTGAAATGTAAGACTTAGCATATTTTAGTAGTGTTCTATCGTGGTTTACATTGTCACTGTTACATTCTATTGACGTTTCAAAGTTCATTTTGGAATTTTTTTCCCTTGAAATGTAAGAGTTGGAATATTTCAGTAGTTGTTTGTCGTGGTTTACCTTGTCACTGTTACATTCTCTTGATGTTTCAAAGTTCATTTTAGATTTTTTTTTTGAAATGTAAGAGTTGGGATATTTCAGTAGTGTTTTGTTGTGGTTTACCTTGTCACTGTTACATTCTCTTGATGTTTCAAAGTTCATTTTGATTTTTTTTGTTCAAATGTAAGAGTTTGAATATTTCAGTAGTGTTTGCCGTGGTTTACCTTGTCACTGTTAAATTCTCTTGATGTTTCAAAGTTCATTTTGAATTTTTTTTTTCGTTTAAATGTAATAGTTGGAATTTTCACTGTTACATTCTCTTGATGTTTCAAAGTTCATTTTGGATTTTTTTCATTGAAATGCAAGAGTTGGAATATTTCAGTAGTGTTTTATCATGGTTTACCTTGTCACTGTTACATTCTCTTGTTGTTTCAAATGGTTTACCTTGTCACAGTTACATTCTCTTGATGCTCCAAAGTTCATTTTGGATTTTTTTCGTTGAAATGTAAGAGTTGGAATATTTCAGTAGTGTTTTCTCGTGGTTTACCATGTCACTGTTACATTCTGAAGATGTTTAAAAGTTCATTTTAGATTTATTTCATTGAAATGTAAGAGTTAGAATATTTCAGTAGTGTTTTGTCGTGGTTTACCTATTCACTGTTACATTCTCTGGATGTTCCAAAGTTCATTTTAGATTTTCCTTGGAATGTAAGAGTTAGAATATTTCAGTATTGTTTTGTCGTGGTTTACATTGCCATTGTTACATTCTCTTGATGCTTCAAAGTTCATTTTTTATTTTTTTTTTCGTTGAAATGTAAATGTTTAAATATTTCAGTAGTGTTTTGTCGTGGTTTACCATGTCACTGTTACATTCTGAAGATGTTTCAAAAGTTCATTTTGGATTTTTTTCGTTGAAATGCAAGAGTTGGAATATTTCAGTATTTTGTCATGCTTTACCATGTCACTGTTACATTCTGAAGTTGTTTCTAAGTTCACTTTGGATTTTTTTTTGTTGAAATGTAAGAGTTGGAATATTTCAGTAGTGTTTTGTCGTGGTTTACCTTATCACTGCTAACTTCTCTTGATGTTTCAAAGTTCATTTTGGATCTGTTTCATTGAAATGTAAGAGTTGGAATATTTCAGTAGTGTTTTGTCGTGGTTTACCTTGTCACTGTTACATTTTCTTGATGTTTGAAAGTTCATTTTGGATTTTTTTTTTCGTTGAAATGTAAAAGTTGGAATATTTCAGTAGTGTTTTCTCGTGGTTTACCATGTCACTGCTACATTCTGAAGATGTTTCAAAATTCATTTTGGGTTTTTTTCATTGAAATGTAAGAGTTGAATTATTTCAGTAGTGTTTTGGCACGCTTTGCCATGTCACTGCTACATTCTGAAGTTGTTTCTAAGTTCATTTTGGATTTTTTTTCGTTGAAATATAAGAGTTTGAATATTTAAGTAGTGTTTTGTTGTGGTTTACATTGTAACTGTTACATTCTCTTGATGTTTTAAAGTTCATTTTGGATTTCTTTCGTTGAAATGCAAGAGTTGGAATATTTCAATAGTGTTTTGTCGCGGTTTACCTTGTCACAGTTACATTCTCTTGCTGTTTCAATGTTAATTTTAGATTTTTTTCGTTGAAATGTGAGAATTGGAATATTTCAGAAGTGTTTTGTCGTGGTTTACCTTGTCACTATTACATTCTCATGATGCTTCAAAGTTCATTTTGAATTTCATTCGTTGAAATGTAAGAGTTGGAATATTCCAGTAGTGTTTTGACGAGGTTTACCTTGTCACTGTTACATTCTCTTGTTATTTCAAAGTTCATTTTGGAATTTTTTCGTTGTAATGTAAGAGTTGGATTATCTCAGTAGTGTTTTGTCCTGATTTACCATGTCACTGTTACATTCTGATGATGTTTCAAAGTTCATTTTGGATTTCTTTCGTTGAAATGTAAAAGTTGGAATATTTCAGTAGTGTTTGTCATGGTTTACCTTGTCACTGTTACATTCTCTTGATGTTTTAAAGTTCAGTTTGGATTTTTTCGTTGAAATGTAAGAGTTGGATTATTTCAGAAGTTTTTTGTCATGGTTTACCATTTCATTGTTACGTTCTGAAGATGTTTCAAAGTTCATTTTGGATTTTTTTTTTGTTGAAATGCAAGAATTGGAATATTTCAGTAGTGTTTTGTCGTGGTTTAAATTTTTAGTGTTACATTTTCTTGCTGTTTCAAAGTTCATTTTGGATTACATTTGTTAAAATGTAAGAGTTGGCATATTTCAGTAGTGTTTTGTCGTGGTTTACCTTGTCACTGTTACATTCTTTTGATGTTTCAAAGTTCATTTTAGATTTTTTTCCTTCAAATGTAAGAGTTGGAATATTTCAGTACTTTTTTGTCATGGTTTACCTTGTCTCTGTTACATTCTGAAAAATGTTTCAAAGTTCATTTTGGATTTTTTTCTTCCTTGAATTGAAAGAGTTGGTATATTTCAATAATGTTTTGTCCTGATTTACCTTGCCACTGTTACATTCTCATGATTTTTCAAATTCATTTTGGATTTCTTTAGTTGAAATGTAAGAGTTGAAATATTTCAGTAGGGTTTTTCATGGTTTACCATTTCACTGTTACATTATGAAGATGTTTCAAAGTTAATTTTGGATTTTTTTTCGTTCAAATGTAAGAGTTGGAATATTTCAGTAGTGTTTCGTCGTGGTTTACCTTGTCACTGTTACATTCTCTTGATGTTTCAAAGTTCATTTTGGATTTCTTTCACTGAAATGTAAGAGTTGGATTATTTCAGTAGTATTATGTCGTGCTTTACCATGTCACTGTTACATTCTCTTGATGTTTCAAAGTTCATTTTGGATTTTTTTTTGTTGAAATGCAAGAGTTGGAATATTTCAGTAGTGTTTTGTCGTGGTTTACCTTGTCACTGTTACATTCTCTTGATGTTTCAAAGTTCATTTTGAATTTTTTTTTCATTGAAATGTAAAAATTGGAATATTTCAGTATTGTTTGTCGTGGTTTACCTTGTCACTGTTACATTCTCTTGATTTTTCAAAGTTCATTTTGGATTTCTTTCGTTGAAATGTAAGAGTTGGATTATTTCAGTAGTGTTTTATCGTGGTTTACCATTTCACTGTTACATTCTGAAGATGTTTCAAAGTTAATTTTGGATTTTTTTCATTGAACTGTAAGAGTTGGAATATATCAGTAGTGTTTTCTTGTGGTTTAGCTTGTCACTGTTACATTCTCTTGATGTTTCAAAGTTCAGTTTGGATTTTTTTGCTGAAATGTAAGAGTTACATTATTTCAGTAGTGTTTTGTCGTGGTTTACCATGTCACTGTTACATTCTGAAGTTGTTTCAAAGTTCATTTTGGATTTTTTTTTCGTTGAAATGCAAGAGTTGGAATATTTCAGTAGTGTTTTGTCCTGGTTTACATTGTTAGTGTTACATTTTCTTGATGTTTCAAAGTTCATTTTGGATTACATTCGTTGTAATGTAAGAGTTGGCATATTTCAGTAGTGTTTTGTCGTGGTTTACCTTGTCACTGTTAAATTCTCTTGATGTTTCAAAGTTCATTTTGGACTTTTTTTACCTTGAAATATAAGAGTTGGAATATTTCAGTAGTGTTTTGTCGTGATTTACCTTGTCACTGTTACAGTCTCTTGATGTTTCAAAGTTCATTTTGGATTTCTTTCACTGAAATGTAATAGTTGGATTATTTCATTAGTATTATGTCGTGCTTTACCATGTCACTGTTACATTCTCTTGATGTTTCAAAGTTCATTTTGGATTGTTTTTCGTTAAAATGAAAGAGTTAGAATATTTCAGTAGTGTTTTGTCGGGGTTTACCTTGTCACTTTTACATTCTCTAGATGTTTCAAAGTTAATTTGGATTTTTTTTTCCCTTGAAATGTATGATTTGAAATATTTCAGTAGTTTTTATCTTGGTTTACATTGTCACTGTTACATTCTCTTGATGTTTCAAAGTTCATTTTGGATTTCATTCGTTGAAACGTAAGAGTTGGCATATTTCAGTACGGTTCTGTCGTGGTTTACCTTGTCAATATTACATTCTCTTGATGCTTCAAATTTCATTTTGGATTTCTTTCGTTGAAATTTAAGAGATGTACTATTTCAGTAGTCTTTGTCGTGGTTTATCTTGTCACTGTTACATTCTGAAGATGTTTCAAAGTTCATTTTTGATTTTTTTTTTTCGTTGAAATATATGAGTTGGAATATATCAGTAGTGTTTTCTCATGGTTTACCTTGTCACTGTTACATTCTCTTGATGTTTCAAAGTTCATTTTGGATTTTTTTCGTTGAAATGTAAGAGTTGGATTATTTCAGTAGTGTTTTGTCGTGGTTTACCTCGTCACTATTACATTCTGAAGATGTTTCAAAGTTCATTTTGGATTTTTTTCGTTGAAATGCAAGAACTGGAATATTTCAGTAGTGTTTTGTCATGTTTTACCATATCACAGTTACATTCTCTTGATTTTTCAAAGTTCATTTTGGATTTCTTTCGTTGAAATGTAAGAATTGGAATATTTCAGTATGTTTTGTCGTGGTTTACCTTGTCACTGTTAAATTCCCTTGATGTTTCAAAGTTAATTTTGGATTTTTTTTCCGTTGAAATGTAAGAGTTGGAATATTTCAGTAGTTTTTTGTCGTGGTTTGCCTTGTCACTTTTACATTCTCTTGATGCTTGAAAGTTCATTTTGGATATTTTTCGTTGAAATGTAATAACTGGAATATTTAAGAACTGTTTTTTCATGGTTTACCTTGTCACTGTCACATTGTCTTGATGTTTCAAAAATCGATTTTAGATTTTTTTTTTGTTGAAATGTAAGAGTTGGGATATTTCAGTAGTGTTTTGTTGTGGTTTACCTTGTCACTGTTACATTCTCTTGATGTTTCAAAGTTCAGTTTGGATTTTTTTGCTGAAATGTAAGAGTTAGATTATTTCAGTAGTGTTTTGTCGTGGTTTACCATGTCATTGTTACATTCTGAAGATGTTTCAAAGTTCATTTTGGATTTTTTTTTCGTTGAAATGCAAGAGTTGGAATATTTCAGTAGTGTTTTGTCCTGGTTTACATTGTTAGTGTTACATTTTCTTGATGTTTCAAAGTTCATTTTGGATTACATTCGTTGTAATGTAAGAGTTGGCATATTTAAGTAGTGTTTTGTAGTGGTTTACCATGTCACTGTTAAATTCTATTTATGTTTCAAAGTTCATTTTTAGACTTTTTTTTCATTGAAATGTAAGAGTTGGAATATTTCAGTAGTGTTTTGTCGTGGTTTACCTTATCACTGTTACATTCTCATGATGTTTCAAAGTTCATTTTGGATTTCTTTCACTGAAATGTAAGAGTTGGATTATTTCAGTAGTATTATGTCGTGCTTTACCATGTCACTGTTACATTCTCTTGATGTTTCAAAGTTCATTTTGGATTTTTTTTGTTGAAATGCAAGAGTTGGAATATTTCAGTAGTGTTTTGTCGTGGTTTACCTTGTCACTGTTACATTCTCTTGATGTTTCAAAGTTCATTTGGATTTTTTTCCCTTGAAATGTAAGAGTTGGAATATTTCAGTAATGTTTGTCGTGGTTTACCTTGTCACTGTTACATTCTCTTGATGTTTCAAAGTTCATTTTGGATTTCATTGGTTGAAACGTAAGAGTTGGTATATTTCATTACTGTTCTCTTGAGGTTTATCTTGTTACTATTACATTCTCTTGATGCTTCAAAGTCCATTTTGGATTTTTTTCGTTGAAATGTAAGAGATGGAATATTTCAGTAGTGTTTGTCGTGGTTTATCTTGTCACTGTTACATTCTGAAGATGTTTCAAAGTTCATTTTTGATTTTTTTTTTCGTTGAACTGTATGAGTTGGGATATTTCGGTAGTGTTTTCTTGTGGTTTACCTTGTCAGTGCTACATTCTCTTGATGTTTCAAACTTCATTTTGGATTTTTTTCGTTGAAATGTAAGAGTTGGAATATTTAAATAGTGTTTTGTCGTGGTTTATCACGTCAATGTTACATTCTGAAGATGTTTTAAAGTTCATATTGTATTTTTTTCGTTGAAATGTAAGAATTGGATTATTTCAGTAGTTTTTTTTCATGGTTTACTTTGTCACTGTGACATTCTCTTGATGGTTCAAGGTTCATTTTGGATTTCTTTCGTTGAAATGTAAGAATTGAAATACTTCAGTATGTTTGTCCTGGTTTACCTTGTCACTGTTAAATTCTATTGACGTTTCAAAGTTCATTTTTGATTTTTTCCCTTGAAATGTAAGATTTGGAATATTTCAGTAGTTGTTTGTCGTGGTTTAACTTGTCACTGTTACATTCTCTTGATTTTTAAAAGTTCATTTTGGATTTATTTAGTTTAAATGTAAGAGTTGTAATATTTCAGTAGTGTTTTGTCGTGGTTTACCTTGTCACTGTTAAATTCTCTTGATGTTTCAAAAATCGATTTAGATTTTTTTTTCGTTGAAATGTAAGAGTTGGAATATTTCAGTAGTGTTTTGTTGTGGTTTACCTTGTCACTGTTACATTCTATTGATGTTTCAAAGTTCATTTTGGATTTTTTTTTGTTTAAATGTATGAGTTGGAATATTTCAGTAGTTGTTTGTCGTGGTTTACCTTGTCACTGTTACATTCTCTTGATGTTTCAAAGTTAATTTTGAATTTTTGTCATTGAAATGCAAGAGTTGGAATATTTCAGTAGTGTTTTATCATGGTTTACCTTGTCACTGTTACATTCTCTTGTTGTTTCAAATGGTTTACCTTGTCACAGTTACATTCTCTTGATGCTACAAAGTTCATTTTGGATTTGTTTCGTTGAAATGTAAGAGTTGGAATATTTCAGTAGTGCTTTCTCGTGGTTTACCATGTCACTGTTACATTCTGAAGATGTTTAAAAGTTCATTTTAGATTTATTTCGTTGAAATGTAAGAGTTGGAATATTTCAGTAGTGTTTTATCGTGGTTTACCTATTCACTGTTACATTCTTTTCATGTTCCACAGTTCATTTTAGATTTTTTTTCCTTGAAATGTAAGAGTTGGAATATTTCAGTAGTGTGTTGTCGTGTTTTATATTGTCACTCTTACATTCTCTTGATGTTTTAAAGTTTATTTTTGATTTTTTTTTTCGTTGAAATCTGAGAGTTGGAATATTTCAGTAGTGTTTTATCGTGGTCTACCTTGTCACTGCTACATTCTGAAGATGTTTCAAAGTTCATTATGAATTTTTTTCGTTGAAATGTAAGAGTTGGATTATTTCAGTAGTGTTTTTTCGTGCTTTACCATGTCAATGTTACATTCTGAAGATGTTTCTAAGTTCATTTTGGATTTTTTTGGTTGAAATGTAAGAGTTGGAATATTTCAGTAGTGTCTTGTCGTGGTTTACCTTTTCACTGTTACATTCTCTTTATATTTCAAAGTTCATTTTGGATCTCTTTATTGAAATGTAAGTGTTTTGTCGTGCTTTACCATGTCACTGTTACATTCTGAAGTTGTTTCAAGGTTCACTTTGGATTTTTTTTTGTTGAAATGTAAGAGTTGGAATATTTCAGAAGTGTTTTGTCGTGGTTTCCCTTTTCACTGTTACATTCTCTTGATGTTTCAAAGTTCATTTTGGATCTGTTTCATTGAAATGTAAGAGTTGGAATATTTCTGTAGTGTTTTGTCGTGGTTTACCTCGTCACTGTTACATTCTTAAGATGTTTCAAAGTTCATTTTAGATTTTTTTCGTTGAAATGTAAGAGTTGGAATATTTCAGTAGTGTTTTGTCGTGATTTACCTTGTCACTTTTACATTCTGAAGATGTTTCAAAGTTCATTTTGGATTTTTCTCATTGAAATGTAAGAGTTGGATTATTTCAGTAGAGGTTTGTCGTGGTTTACCTTGTCACTGTTACATTTTCTTGATGTTTCAAAGTTGATTTTGGATTTTTTCGTTGAAATGAAAGAATTGGATTATCTCAGTAGTGTTTTGTCCTGATTTACCATGTCACTGTTACATTCTGATGATGTTTCAAAGTTCATTTTTGGCTTTTTTTTGTTGAAATGTAAAAGTTGGAATATTTCAGTAGTGTTTGTCATGGTTTACCTTGTCACTGTTACATCCTGAAGATGTTTCAAAGTTCATTTTGGATTTTTTTCGTTGAAATAAGAGTTGGAATATTTCAGTCGTGTTTTCTCGTGGTTTACCTTGTCACTGTTACATTCTCTTGATGTTTTAAAGTTCAGTTTGGATTTTTTCGTTGAAATGTAAGAGTTGGATTATTTCAGAAGTGTTTTGTCGTGGTTTACCATATCATTGTTACATTCTGAAGATGTTTCAAAGTTCATTTTGGATTTTTTTTTGTTGAAATGCAAGAATTGGAATATTTCAGTAGTGTTTTGTCGTGGTTTAAATTTTTAGTGTTACATTTTCTTGCTGTTTCAAAGTTCATTTTGGATTACATTTGTTAAAATGTAAGAGTTGGCATATTTCAGTAGTGTTTTGTCGTGGTTTACCTTGTCACTGTTACATTCTTTTGATGTTTCAAAGTTCATTTTGGATTTTTTTTCCTTCAAATGTAAGAGTTGGAATATTTCAGTAGTGTTTTGTCGTGGTTTACCTTGTCACTGTTACATTCTCTTGATTTTTAAAAGTTCAATTTAGATTTTTTTTCCCTTGAAATGTAAGAGTTGGAATAATTCATTAGTGTTTTGTCCTGGTTTACCTAGTCACTGTTACATTCTCTTGATGTTTCAAAGTTCATTTTGGATTTTTTTCGTTCAAATGTAAGAGTTGGAATATTTCAGTAGTGTTTTGTCGTGGTTTACCTTGTCACTGTTACATTCTGAAGATGTTTCAAAGTTCATTTTAGATTTTTTTCTTTAAAATTTAAGAGTTGGAATATTTCAGTAGTGTTATCTTGTGGTTTACCTTGTCACTGTTACATTCTCTTGATGTTTCAAAGTTCAGTTTGGATTTTTTTGCTGAAATGTAAGAGTTTGATTATTTCAGTAGTGTTTTGTCGTGGTTTACCATGTCACTGTTACATTCTGAAGATGTTTCAAAATTCATTTTGGATTTTTTTTTAGTTGAAATGCAAGAGTTGGAATATTTCAGTAGTGTTTTGTCCTGGTTTACATTGTTAGTGTTCCATTTTCTTGATGTTTCAAAGTTCATTTTGGATTACGTTCGTTGTAATGTAAGAGTTGGCATATTTCAGTAGTGTTTTGTCGTGGTTTACCATGTCACTGTTAAATTCTCTTGATGTTTCAAAGTTCATTTTAGACTTTTTTTTCATTGAAATATAAGAGTTGGAATATTTCAGTAGTGTTTTGTCGTGGTTTACCTTGTCACTGTTACATTCTCTTGATGTTTCAAAGTTCATTTTGGATTTATTTAACTGAAATGTAAGAGTTGGATTATTTCAGTAGTATTATGTCGTGCTTTACCATGTCACTGTTACATTCTCTTGATGTTTCAAAGTTCATTTTGGATTTTTTTGTTGTTGAAATGTAAGAGTTGGAATATTTCAGTAGTGTTTTGTCGTGGTTTCCCTTGTCACTGTTACATTCTCTTGATGTTTCAAAGTTCATTCTGAATTTTTTTTTCCCTTGAAATGTAAGAATTAGAATATTTCAGTAGTGTTTGTCGTGGTTTACCTAGTCACCGTTACATTCTCTTGATGTTTAAAGTTCATTTTGAATTTATTTCGTTGAAATGTAAGAGTTGGAATATATCAGTACAGTTTTGTCGTAGTTTACCTTGTTACTGTTACCTTCTGAAGAGGTTTAAAATTTAATTTTGGATCTTTTTCGTTGAAATGTAAGAATTGGAATATTTCAGTAGTGTTATCTTGTGGTTTAGCTTGTCACTGTTACATTCTCTTGATGTTTCAAAGTTCAGTTTGGATTTATTTCTGAAATGTAAGAGTTAGATTATTTCAGTAGTGTTTTGTCGTGGTTTACCATGTCATTGTTACATTCTGAAGATGTTTCAAAGTTCATTTTGGATTTTTTTTTTCGTTGAAATGCAAGAGTTGGAATATTTCAGTAGTGTTTTGTCCTGGTTTACATTGTTAGTGTTACATTTTCTTGATGTTTCAAAGTTCATTTTGGATTACATTCGTTGTAATGTAAGAGTTGGCATATTTCAGTAGTGTTTTGTCGTGGTTTACCATGTCACTGTTAAATTCTCTTGATGTTTCAATGTTCATTTTCGAATTTTTTTTTCCTTGAAATATAAGAGTTGGAATATTTCAGTAGTGTTTTGTCGTGGTTTAACTTGTCACTGTTACATTCTCTTGATGTTTCAAAGTTCATTTTGGATTTCTTTCACTGAAATATAAGAGTTGGATTATTTCAGTAGTGTTATGTCGTGCTTTACCATGTCATTGTTACATTCTCTTGATGTTTCAAAGTTCATTTTGGATTGTTTTTTGTTGAAATGCAAGAGTTGGAATTTTTCAGTAGTGTTTTGTCGTGGTTTACCTTGTCACTGTTACATTCTCTTGATGTTTCAAAGTTCATTTTGAATTTTTTTCCCTTGAAATGTAAGAGTTGTAATATTTCAGTATTGTTTGTCGTGGTTTACCTTGTCACTGTTACATTCTCTTGATGTTTCAAAGTTCATTTTGGATTTCATTCGTTGAAATGTAAGAGTTGGCATATTTCAGTACTGCTTTCTTGTGGTTTACCTTGTCACTGTTACATTCTCTTGATTCTTCAAAGTTCATTTTGGATTTTTTTTCGTTGAAATGTAAGAGATGGAATATTTCAGTAGTGTTTGTGGTGGTTTACCTTGTCACTGTTACATTCTGAAGATGTTTCAAAGTTCATTTTTTTATTTTTTTCATTGAACTGTAGGTGTTGGAATATTTCAGTAGTGTTTTTTCATGGTTTACATTGTCAGTGTTACATTCTCGTGATGTTCAAAGTTCATTTTTGATTTTTTTCTTTGAAGTGTAAGAGCTGGCATATTTCAGTAGTGTTTTGTCGTGGTTTACCATGTCACTGTTACATTCTGAAGATGTTTCAAAATTCATTTTTGATTTTTTCCCTTGAAATGTAAGAGTTGGAATATTTCAGTAGTTGTTTGTCGTGGTTTACCTTGTCACTGTTACATTCTCTTGATGTTTCAAAGTTCATTTTGGATTTATTTAGTTTAAATGTAAGAGCTGGAATATTTCAGTAGTGTTTTGTCGTGGTTTACCTTGTCACTGTTAAATTCTCTTGATGTTTCAAAAATCATTTTAGATTTTTTTTTTGTTGAAATGTAAGAGTTGGGATATTTCAGTAGTGTTTTGTTGTGGTTCGTTGTGGTTTTGTTTTGTGTTCATTTTGGATTTTTTTTTGTTGAAATGTAAGAGTTGGAATATTTCAGTAGTTGTTTGTCGTGGTTTACCTTGTCACTGTTAAATTCTCTTGATGTTTCAAAGTTCATTTTGGATTTTTTTCATTGAAATGCAAGAGTTGGAATATTTCAGTAGTGTTTTTATCATGGTTTACCTTGTCACTGTTACATTCTCTTGTTGTTTCAAATGGTTTACCTTGTCACAGTTACATTCTCTTGATGCTCCAAAGTTCATTTTGGATTTGTTTCGTTGAAATGTAAGAGTTGGAATATTCAGTAGTCTTTTCTCGTGGTTTACCATGTCATTGTTACATTCTGAAGATGTTTTAAAGTTCATTTTAGATTTTTTTCGTTGTAATGTAAGAGTTGGAATATTTCAGTTGTGTTTTGTCGTGGTTTACCTATTCACTGTTACATTCTCTTGATGTTCCAAAGTTCATTTTAGATTTTTTTTTCGTTGAATTGTAAGAGCTGGAATATGTAAGTAGTACTTTTTAGTGGTTTACCTTGCCGTTATTACATTATTTAGATTACTCAAATGTAATTTTGGATTTTTTTTTCGTTGAAATTTAAGATTCTGAATATTTCGGTAGTGTTTTGTCTTGGTTTAACTTGTAACCGCTACATTATGAATATGTTTAAAAGTTAATTTTGGATTTTTTTCGTTGAAATGTAAGAGTTGGATTATTTCAGTAGTGTTTTGTCATGCTTTACCATGTCAATGTTACATTCTGAAGTTGTTTCTAAGTTCATTTTGGATTTTTTTTTGGTTGAAATGTAAGAGTTGGAATATTTCAGTAGTGTCTTGTCGTGGTTTACCTTTTCACTGTTACATTCTCTTGATATTTCAAAGTTCATTTTGGATCTCTTTATTGAAATGTAAGAGTTGGAATATTTCAGTAGTGTTTTGTCGTGGTTTACCTTGTCACTGTTACAGTCTGAAGATGTTTCAAAGTTCATTTTAGATTTTTTTCGTTGAAATGTAAGAGTTGGAATATTTCAGTAGTGTTTTGTCGTGATTTACCTTGTCACTTTTACATTCTGAAGATGTTTCAAAGTTCATTTTGGATTTCTTTCATTGAAATGTAAGAGTTGGAATATTTCAGTAGTGTCTTGTCGTGGTTTACCTTATCACTGTTACATTCTTTTGATGTTTCAAAGTTCATTTTGGAATTTTTTTGTTGAAATGTAAGAGTTGGATTATCTCAGTAGTGTTTTGTCCTGATTTACCTTGTCAGTGTTACATTCTGATGATGTTTCAAAGTTCATTTTGGATTTCTTTCGTTGAAATCTAAGAGTTGGAATATTTCAGTAGTGTTTAATCGTGGTTTACCTTGTCATTGTTATATTCTATTGATGTTTCAAAGTTCATTTTGAACTTTTGTCGTTGAAATATAAGAGTTGGAATATTTCAGTTGTGTTTTGTTGTGGTTCACCTTGTCACTGTTACATTCTGATGATGTTTCAAAGTTCATTTTAGGCTTTTCTCGTTGAAATGTAAGAGTTGGAATATTTCATAGTGTTTTGTCATGGTTTACCTTGTCACTCTTACATTCTCTTGATGTTTCTAAGTTCATTTTGAAATTTTTTCGTTGAAATGTAAGAGTTGGAATATTTCAGTACTGATTTGTTGTGGTTCACCTTCTCACTGTTACATTCTGATGATGTTTCAAGGTTCATTTTGGAGTTTTTTCGTTGAAATGTAAGAATTGGAATATTTTAGTAGTGTTTTTTCATGGTTTACCTTGTCACTGTCGCATTCTCTTGATTTTACAAAGTTCATTTTAGATTTTTTCCAATGAAATGTAAGAGTTGGAATATTTCAGTAGTATTTTTTCATGGTTTACCTTGTCACTATTACATTCTATTGAAGTTTTAATGTTCATTTTGGATTTTTTTTACTTGAAATCTAAGAGTTGGAATATTTCAGTAGTGTTTTGTCGTGGTCTACCTTATCACTGTTACATTCTCATGATATTTCAGTTATTTTAGATTTTTCTCTTGTTGAAATGTAAGACACCTGCTCACACACACAGTCATAGTGAGAGAGATATGCAAAAAGTTGGGTTAATTTAGGTTCACTTAGAGTGGCGCGCCACTCTAAGTGGCATTAAAGATAGTAAGTCTTAAGGATAGTAAGTATGAATGCGAAGCAAAATTTACATACCATGTATAACCCAGGTAAACTTTCTTCTGACATACAATTCCTAATAATATCCAAATAACCTAAGATGTAGTTCTTGAAGTTAACATACCCGCTAAAATCCTAAAAATATAAGAGATTAATTTAAAAAAAAATATTGTTGTAGGATAAAAAAGGTTTGGTATATTCATACACAACAAGATAAATAACTTGAGCTAAAGTTCATTCAAAGTCTTGATGTAAATTTCTTCTTTAATCTCGCCCAAATGTAGAAAAAATTTCCAATGAAGGTGGAAAAGCCTTCTGTGTCTAATAATAAAAGAAGGAAATTTACATCAAGACTTTGAATTAACTTTGTCATTGAACTCTCTCTGAAAATAAGCTATTGAATAATCAAGAAGTTCAAGAGAATGTAACAGTGAATAGGTAAACCACGACAAAACACTACTGAAATATTCCAATTCTTACATTACAACGAAAAAAATCTAAAATGAACTTTGAAACATCTTCAGAATGTAAACACTACTGAAATAATCCAACTCTTACATATCAACGAAAAAAAAAATCCAAAATGAACTTTGAAGCATCAAGAGAATGTAACAGTGACAAGGTTAACCATGAGATAACACTACAGAAATAATCCAACTCTTACATTTCAACGAAAAAAATTCAAAATGAACTTTGAAACATCAAGAGAATGTAACAGTGACAAGGTCAATCACGAGAAAACACTACTGAAATATTCCAACTCTTACATTTCAACGAAAAAAAAAAATCAAAAATGAACTTTGAAACATCTTCAGAATGTAATAGTGACAAGGTAAACCACGACAAACACTACTGAAATATTCCAACTCTTACAGTTCAACGAAAGAAAATGAACTTTGAAAAACCAAGAGAATGTAACAGTGACAAAGTAAACCATGACAAAAGACTACTGAAGTATTCCATCTCTTACATTTCAAGGAAAAAAAACTAAAATGAACTTTTAAAAATCAAGAGAATGTAACAGTGACAAGGTAAACCACGACAAAACAATATTGAAATAATCCGACTCTTACATTTCAAAGTAAAAAATTCAAAAAGAACTTTGAAACATCAATATAATGTAACACTGACAAGGTAAAACACGACAAAACACTTCTGAAATATGCCAACTCTTACTTTTCAACGAAAAAAATCCAAAACGAACTTTGAAACATCAAGAGAATGTAACAATGGCAATGTAAACCACGACGAAACATTACTGAAATATTCTAACTCTTACATTTCAATGAAAAAATCTAAAATTAACTTTGAAACATCATCAGAATGTAACAGTGACAAGGTAAACCACGACAAAAACTACTGAAACAATACAACTCTTATATTTCAACTAAAAAATTCAAAATGAACTTTGAAACATCAAGAGAATGTAACAGTGACAAGGTCAATCACGAGAAAACACTACTGAAATATTCTGACTCTTACATTTCAACGAAAAAAAAAAATCAAAAATGAACTTTGAAAAATATTCAGAATGTAATAGTGAAAAGGTAAACCACGACAAACACTACTGAAATATTCCAACTCTTACATTTCAACGAAAGAAATCCAAAATGAACTTTGAAAAATCAAGAGAATGTAACAGTGAAAAGGTAAACCATGACAAAACACTACTGAAGTATTTCAACTCTTACATTTCAAGGAAAAAAACTAAAATGAACTTTGAAAAATCAAGAGAATGTAACAGTGACAAGGTAAACCACGAAAAAACACTACTAAAATAATTCGACTCTTACATTTCAACGAAAAATATCCAAAATGAACTTTTAAACATCAAGAGAATGTATCAGTTACAATTCCAACTCTCACATTTCAACAAAAAAAAATTTCCAAAATGAACTTTGAAGCATCAAGAGAATGTAACAGTAACAAGGTAAACCACGAGAAAGCAGTACTGAAATATGCCAACTCTTACAATTTCAACGAATGAAATCCAAAATGAACTTGGAAACATCAAGAGAATGTAACAGTGACAAGGTAAACCACGACAAAACACTACTGAAATATTCTAACTCTTACATTTCATGGAAAAAAAAAATCTAAAATGAACTTTTAAACATCAAGAGAATGTAACGGTGACAAGGTAAACCACGACAAAACACTACTGAAATATGCCAACTCTTGCATTTCAACGAAAAAAAAATCCAAAATGAACTTTGAAACATCTTCAAAATGTAACAGTGACATGGTAAACCACGACAAAACACTACTGAAATGATCCAACTCTTACTTTGAATGAAAAAAATCCAAAATGAACTTTGAACCATCTTCAGAATGTAACAGTGACATGGTAAACCACGACAAAATACTACTGAAATGATCCAACTCTTACATTTCAACGATAAAAATCCAAAATGAACTTTGAAACATCAAGAGAATGTAACAGTGACAATTCAAACTCTTACATTTCAACAAAAAAAAAATCCAAAATGAACTTTGAAGCATCAAGAGAATGTAACAGTGACAAGGTAAACCACGACAAAGCAGTACTGAAATATGCCAACTTTTACATTTCAACGAATGAAATCCAAAATGAACTTTGAAACATCAAGAGAATGTTACAATGACAAGGTAAATCACAACAAAATACTACTAAAATATTCAAACTCTTACAGTTCAGAGAAAAAAAAAAATCCAAAATGAACTTTTGAAACTTCTTCAGTATGAGACAGAGACATGGTAAACCACGACAAAACACTACTGAAATGATCCAACTCTTACATTTCGACGAAAAAATCCTAAATGAAATTTGAAACATCAAGAGAATGTAACAGTGACAAGGTAAACCACTAGAAAACAATACTGAAATATTCTAACTCTTACTTTTAAACTAATAAAATCCGAAACAAACTTTTAAACAACGTGATAATTCATCAGAGACATTTCAAACCACGACGATACACAGATTAAATAAGCGACCTTCTACATTTCAACAAAAAAAAAAAAAACCAAAATTAACTTTGAAAAAAAAAGAAAATGTAAAAATGATAGAGTAAACAACGACAAACACTACTGAAATATTCCAACTCTTACATTTCAATGAAAGAAAATTCAAAATGAACTTTGAAACATCAAAAGAATATAACAGTGACAAGGTAAACCACGACAAAACACTACTGAAATATTCCAACTCTTACATTTCAACGAAAAAATCCAAAATGAACTTTGAAACATCAAGAGAATGTAACAGTGACAAGGTAAACCACGACAAAACAATAATGGTGGGAGGCAGTAAAAAAGCTGGGGGGGGGGGGGGAGGGGGGCCCTTCTGTGTCTCAAGTGCGCAAAAAAGTATAAAAAATGGGAGGGCATAAAAATTTGGGGGGGGGGGTGCCCTTTGGGGAGGCCAGGGGGCTCTTTGGGGGCCCAGGGGGAGTGGGGCTCTTTGGGGTCCCGGGGGAGGGGGCCCTTTGGGGGCCGGGGGGCAAATAAGTTGGGTGAGGGGCCCATTTGGGGTTTGGGTAGGGGATCTTACAATATTGTTCAAATGGAACTTGTGTATTATAACGACCAAAAAGTTTCACCCCAAATCATCTTCTAAAATGTCTCAAACTGTTTCACCCAAAAAAAATCCCTAAAATGTTGATTAATTTGTTTTCACCCAAATAATGCCTTAAAATTAATTTCTGCGTGTTCCTTTGTTTCGGCATCCCTGCGCTGTCACGTTTGAAATTCCCAGGAAACCATTTCCCGCGTAAAAAATAAACAATCTGTCTTGATCTCCTATGAATTTCTGAAAATATATCTTCCTACTTACACTATTATGGTTTCGATAGAATATTAATTTATCTCTCAGACCTAAAGACCTGAGAAGCCATATTTAAAAATTTAATATTAATTTATCTCTCAGACCTAAAGACCAGAGAAGCCATATTTAAAAATAGAATATTAGTTTATCTCTCAGACCTAAAGACCCGAGAAGCCATATTCAAAAATAGAATATTAATGTATCTCTCAGACCTAAAGACCTGAGAAGCCATATTGTTTCTTAATCTTCTAATGTTACATTAGAATTCCCCGTCGATTATGTAAATCAATTTCTAAGAAATTGAACTCCTTCGTGGATAAATAACCTTGTCTATGTGGTTAGGTATCGTTAGACTCGATTATAGATGGCAGCAGTTGTGTTCGTTCTGTATTGGATAAGGGGTTCTATTACCCTTCACAGATGATCTTCCCCTTTCAGCATTCTCTGAAAGTTCCAACTTGATACCCCAGTACATTCTCGAGATATGCTCTTTTAACAATGTACATGTACATGCATATAACGTCTTTTAACTAGTTCAAATTTTTTCTCAATATTGTATATGGAGAAGTGTGGTAGTAGAGGTGGCAGCATCAGCAGTGGTGGTAGTTGTAGTAGTAGAATGAAAATATTGCCTTTTTGATCATCTCCCTTATTATTTCCTTAAAGTTCCAAACTTATATACCCAGTCATTCCTGAGTTACGCCCTTTTTACAATTTGTATACTCATATCGTATTTTGATTTAGTTCAACACTCCCCTCAACGTTCTCAAAAAGGCTCATCTCGAATGCCCTTCATATTTTTGGAAAGTAAAGTTCAAACATGCATCAAACATGTACAACCTTTCTCAATAATATATACTATATGTAAACAATAAACGAGTTACCTAACTTACAGCCCTTGCCCTGAGGACCGTGGGGAGGTTGACATCCTCAAAGAGATAATTACTGGACCTTTCAATAATGCTGAACAAAATAGCTCTCTTAAAATTTCAATCAGATGTGTTTTGGGGAATGATAGGCTTGTGGAAAAAGGGCTGGTTGACCTCCATTCACCTTTGACTCTTAAAAATGGCCCTAGAACTTCTGACTTGCAAAAAAATGAGCCCCATCCGATCCGACGTTTATACAACCACCCTTCCCATAATAATCTTATATGCCCGGGGCATAACTTACAACCCTTGCCCCTGGGCTTTGAGTGGTTGTATCCACCCTGAAGGCATTGCTATAGGCTCTTTGGACTATTGTGAAATAAATTGCTATTTCACAATTTTGATCAGATGTGTTTGGGGAAAAGAACGTGTCAGGGAGGGGGGGGGGGGAGTTGTCCTCCATCACTTTTGACTCTTAAAAGGGAATTAAAACTCTTAATTACCAATCAAATGAGCCTCCTCTAAAGTTCACACAACCCCCTTCCATAAAAACCTTTTATGCCCCCGGGGCATAGCTTATAACCGTTGCCTTGAGACTCTGGGGAGTTGTGTGAAGCACAAAGTCCTTGTTATGGGATTTTGGACTGTTTTTGAGCAAATGACTATCTCAAAAATTTCTATCGGATGCATTTGAGGAAAGTAGGACGTGAGGAGGGGGGATTAATTGCCCTCCAGTCACGTTGTCTCTTAAAACGGGCATATAGCTTCTGATTTCCAATCCGACGAGCCCCTTCGAAGTTTATACGACCACCTTTTCCATAAAAACCTTATATACATCCAGGGCGTAAATTACAACCCTTGGCCCGGGCCTGTGGGGGAGGGGGGTGTCATCCTCAATGGCATAACCGCGTAGAAAGCACATGTTCACAGTGTCAAAAATGTGACGTGAAAACATCTAAAAGAGTTTTTTCAGTAAAATACAAATAATATTCTGGCTTTTAGAAAGCATAGGGTTTAGAACCCTACTCAGATTAATTTCTGCTCGTTTTGAGTTTGAATTATTTTAATTTCTGTTTGTTTTGGGTTTCATTTATTTATTGATACTGATTTGTGGTAGCTTGATTATTTGATTCTATTTTTGTTCATTTTTGGTCTAATGGACTTCCTTACTTTTTTTAAAATACTTACTTCGTGGAAAAAGTTTTCTTGTTTAATTTTTGTTCGTTTTACATTGACATAGTCTTTTCCAGAGAAAAAGACTGGGCCTCTTCTAAAGTCAAACAACCATCCCTTCCATAAGAGGCTTAAATACCCCCTTGGCGTAACTTGAAACCAATGTCCCAAATCTCTGGGGTTTCTTTTTACCTCAAAAGCCTTGTTATATGATATTTAGACTATTTTGAATAGAATGACTATCTTAAAATTATTATTAGACACATTTTGGGACAATATGACGTGTGTTTAGGGGTGAGAGGGTAGCTGCCCTCTGATCACTTTGATTCTTAAAAAGAGCACTAGCGCCTGAATCCAATGAGCCACCTTTGAAGTTTATATGACCACACTTACTATAAAAACCCTATATTTCCCCAGGGCACAACTAACAGCCCTTGCCCTGAGGGCTGGGGGGATTTTTTATCCTCAAATACATAATTTCCAGACCTTTCTGATAGGCTTAACAAAATGGCAATATCAAAATTTTGATTGGAAATGATTGGGGAAATGAAAGGCGTGGAGGGAGACATTTGCGCTCTGATCACATCAACTAATAAGAAACGCACTAGTCCTCTCAATTTCCAACTGAATAATCCCTTTTTGAAGCTTCCATGACATAACTTTCTATAAAAACGTTATATGCCCCAAGGGCATAACTTACGGCCCTTGTCATGAGGGTTATGGGGGGGGGGGTGAGTTGTCATCCTCAAAGACATAATTTCCAGACTTTTCAACTACGTTGAACAAAATGGCCCTATCAAAATGTTGATCGGAAATGTTCGGGGAAATGGGCGTTGGGGGAGATTCTTCCTCTGATTACTTTCAACTATGAAAAAGAGCACTAACCCTTTCAATTTCCAATTGAGTGAGCCCTTTTTCAAGTTTCTACGACAAGACTATCTATATAAAAAACCTTATATGGCCCCAGGGCATAACTAACCATTGCCCTGAGGGCTTTGGGGGGTTAGTCATCCTCAAAAACCTAATTTCCAGAACTTTCAACTACGTTGAACAAAATGGATATCTAAAAGTTTTGATTGGATGTGTTTGGGGAAATGGTAGGCATAAGAGGGGGGCTAGTTGCCCTCGAATCACTTTCGACTATTAAAGAGGGCACTAGCCCTTTCAATTTCCAATTGAATGAGTTCTTTTTGAAGTTTCTACGACAACACTTTCTATAAGAACCTTATTTGCCCCCAGGGTATCACTTACAACTCTTATCCTGAGGGCCGGGGGGGGGGGGGTTATCATCCTCAAAGACCTAATTTCCAGAAATTTCAACTACGGTGAACAAAATAGATATCCCAGAATTTTGATTGGATGTGTTTGGGGAAATAGTGGGCGTGAGAGGGGGGTTCGTTGCCCTCCAATAACTTTTGACTATTAAAAAGGGCACTAGCATTTTCAACTTTCAGTCAAACGAGCCCTTTTTTAAGTCTCTACAAAACGCTTTCTATGAAAACCTTATATGCCCCCAGGGTATAACTTACAACCTTTGCCCTGAGGGGTTTGTCATCCTACGAGTCATAATTTCCAGAACTTTCAACTATGTTGAACAAAATGGCTGTCTCAAAATGCCAATTGAATATCTTTGGGGAAATTCTTGGTGGGAGTGAGAGGGGGTTAGTTGCTCTCCATTCACTTCAGACTATTAAAAAGGGCACTAGCCCTTTCATTTTCCAATCAAATGAGCCCTTTTTGAAGTTCCTACGACAACACTTTTTATAAAAACTCTATATGCCGCCAGGGTATATCTTAAAACCCTTGCCCTGAGGGCTCTGAGGGGATTGTCATACTAAAAGACCTAATTTCCAGAACTTTTAACTACGTTGAACAAAATGGATAACTCAAAATTTTATTTTGATGTGTGTGGGGAAATGGTGGGTGTGAGAGGGGGATTAGTTACCCTCCAATTACTTTCAACTTTTAAAAAGGCATTAGCCCTTTCAATTTTCAGTCGAATGAACCCTTTTTGAAGTTTTATGACACCGCTTTCCACAAAAACCTGATATGCCCAAAGGGCAAAAATTACAACCCTTGCCCTGAGGGCTGCGGGGGATTTTTTTATTCTCAAAGATATAATTTCCAGACTTTTCTGAGAGGCTTTTCAAAATTTTCAGCTACGTTGAAAAAAAATGACTATCTCAAAATTTTGATTGTATGTGTTTGGGAAAATGGTGGGCGTGAGAGGGGGGTTAGTTGCCCTCCAATTACTTTCTACTATTAAAAAGGCCACTAGCCATTTCAATTCCAACTGAATAAGCCCTTTTTGAAGTTTCTACGACAACACTTTCTATAAAAACCTTATATTCCCCAAGGGCATAATTTATACCCTTGCCCTCAGGGCTGGGGGGTGTCATCCTTAAAGACCTAATTTCCAGAACTTTCAACTACATTGAAAAAAAGGGCTATCTCAGAATCTCGATTAGATGTGTTTGGGGAAAAGGTGGGCGCGAGAGGGGGGTTAGTTGCCCTCCAATCACTTTCGACTATTAAAAAGGGCACTAGCCCTTTGAATTTCCAATCGAATGAGCGTTTTTTTAAGTTTCTACGAAAAGGCTTTCTATAAAAATCTTATATGCCCCCAGGGCATAACTTACGACCCTTGCCCTGAGGGCTGTGGGGGAGTGTCCTCCTTAAAAATATAATTTCCTATTATTATCCGTCATTATTCTTTATCTAGCTAAGAAAATTTGGAATAACATTCCGTGTGGAATTCGGGTATCTGAGCAAATTGGTTTATTCGAAAATAGATTAAAAAAGCATTCTTTGAAAGCTAAAATATAGTTATTTGAATATTTTGTTGATGGTTACTTCATAGCAATTTGTAAATAAATTAGTCATTTAGATGCGCTTCTTTTACTCGATAAACAAGATTATGCCAAATACGAGGGGTTTTTCTCTCCGGTGTCCAAAGCTCTTTATGAAAGAGCTAAAGTTTTGGAGTACGATATCAAGGAAGCACACTTGTGCCTCTTTAAAGAGGCGACCAATCACAATGTTAAGCGATTTCCGGTCCTATCGGTCGCAGAGAGACAGCGGTGATCGCTTTTTGTAGCCCAAGTTCCAACTAAGAAATGTACAAAATTTCACCCCCCTCCGACTTTATCTTCATGGGTAAAAATGGGCCGGAAGTTTCGACCCTCCGACCACAGCCCCCCTTTAACGTTGTCCGATTGGTCTAAAATTTAAAGGTTAAGCTTTCCTAGGGCCTGGAAGCTTATCCTCGAAATTTCAGCTCAATCTGATCATTCCTTCCCTGTTTTCCAAAAATATAGCCACTTAAAGTTCATTTCTCTTTTTTTTTTATCAGCCACAGCTACAGGCCACAGTTGGCAACGGATCCAGGTGAATGAGGACTCATTCGAAGTGGATTTCGACCTGTTAGGGCCTTTTGATATTTTCAGACAGAAAAAATTATCCCCCGAATTTACATTTACAAAAAACCTCGTTTTCCTATAAGAGCCCATGTTAATTTTCCCCACCACAGCCCCCCTTTAACGTTGTCCGATCGGGATTCCTGGAGTGGATCGGGATTAGGGATTAACGTTGTGGATCGGGATTCCTGAAATTTAGAGCATAAGCTTTCCTGGAGCCTGGGAGCTTATCCTCAAAATTTCAGCTCAATCCGACCCTTCCTTCCCTATTTTCCAAAAACCAAATATCAAGTTTCGTGGGGATTTGCTTGCGTCAAAAATAGATAAGAGAGACTAAAATAATATAACAAGTGTCTCTGTGGTACAATGGTCGCTGTTCCTGACTGTCACGTGGTAGATCCGGTTTCGAGTCCCAGTCAGAGAAATTTTTTTATATTTGGAATTTAAAGTTTAAAAAAGAAACTCAGTTTCTTTTTTAAATCCAATCTATTAAATCCTTCGGCTCAACAGGCGTCTCCAGAAGAATATCACAGTCGGCCTTCAGGTTACAGGTAAGTCTCCACTGCGTTGATAGCATGCCGTATACCCACATGCTCGAAGAAAAGTTGAAAAAAGAAAATCTTACTGTTCTTTTGATTTGAGTATTCATGAATTAAAAGCTTTAATACAAAAATTTTAAAAAACGGGAGGTTTGGGAGGCGACAGCCCCCCATTTTAAACTCCTGAAAAGATCAGCTAACAGCTAGTCAAGCCCTAATAATTAATAAACTGTACAAAAACATGCAGAAAATATTTGAAAAAACTACGTTTTCTAAAGAGTTAAAGAGGCTCAAAAGTTCGAACCTTAAAACGCAGTTGGGGGGCTGCCGCCCCCAAACCCCCGCTTCCGTATATGATAGGGGCTGTGCCCTCCTCAACGCCTCGCTCTTTACGCTAAAGTTTGACTTTCTCACAACTGTTTTTCTTAAACAATAAAAACTTTAGCGTAAAGAGCGAGGCGTTGAGGAGGGCACAGCCCCTTTCATATACGGAAGCGGGGGTCTGGGGACGGCAGCCCCCCAACTGCACCTTCTAATCCCTGTACGTTTTAAGGTTCGAACTTGTGACTCAGCCTCTTTAACTCTTTAGAAAACGTAGTTTTTTTCAAATAATTTCATTAAAAAAGAACTATCATTTCCAGTTGAGAATTAACGTTTTCATAGGCAGCACAATCGCGCTGCCTAAGTAAAGAACGATGTTGGCACAATGTATTATTTTTTTTTTTCTTCTATACCAGGGCACTTTGTATTGAAGGAGTTGTCGTAGGAACTTCAGAAAGGCTCATTCGATTGGAAATTGGAGTGGCTAGTGCCCTTTTTAATAGTCGACAGTGATTGGAATGCAACTAACACCCCTTCCATGCCCACCATTTCCCCAAACACATCCAACCCAAATTTTGAGATAGCCATTTTGTTCAGCGTAGTTGATTTCCAAATTGAAATTATGTTTTTAAGGAGGACACTCCCCCACAGCCCTCAGGGCAAGGTTCGTAAGTTATGCCTTGGGGGCATATAAGATTCTTATATAAAGCGTTGTCGTAGAAACTTGAAAAATTTCACAATTAAATTTTAATAGTCGAAAGTGATTGGAAGGCAACTAACAACCCTTCCACGCCCACCATTTATCCAAACACATCCAATCAAAATTTTTGAGATAGCCATTTTGTTCAACGTAGTTGACAGTTCTGGAAATTAGGTCTTTGAGGATGACAACCCCCTCAGAGCCCTCGGGGCTAGGGTTATAAGTTATACCCTTTGGTCAAATAAGGTTTTTATTGAAGACTTTGTCAAATAAAACTTGAAACAGGGCGCAATCGATTAAAAATTCAAAGGGCTAGTGCCCTTTTTAACAGTCAAAAGTCATTGGAGGGAATCTAACCCCCCTCTCACGCCCATCTGTTCTCCAAACACATACAATCAAAATTTTGAGATAGCCATTTTGTTCAACGTAGTTGAAAGTTCTGGAAATTAGGTCTTTAAGGATGACAATCTCCCCCTCCCACAGCCATGAAGGCAAGGGTTATAAGTTATGCCCTTGGGGTATTTAAGGTTTTTATAGAAAGCGTTGTCGTAGAAACTTCAAAAAGTGCTCATTCAATTAGAAATTGAAACGGCTAGTGGCCTTTTTAATAGCCGAAATTAATTGGAGGGCAACTAAAGCCCCTCTCACGCCCACCATTTTCCCAAACACATACAATCAAAATTTTGAGATAGCCATTTTCTTCAACGTAATTGAAAGTTCTGGCAATTATGTCTTTGACAACCCCCGCAGCCCTAAGGGCAAGGGTTGTAAGTTATGTCCTGGGGGCATATGAGGTTTTTGTATAAAGCGTTATCATAAAACTTCTAAAAGGGCTCATTCGAATGAAAATTGAAAGGGCTAGTGCCCTTTTTAATAGTTGAAAGTAATTGGAGAGCAACTAACCCCCCTCTCACACCCACCATTTTTGCACACACATCAAATCAATATTTTTAATTATTCATTTTATTCAACGTAGTTAAAAGTTCTGGAAATTAGGTCTTTTAGGATGACAATCTTCTCAGAGCCCTCGGGGCAAGGTTTTTAAGTTATACCCTGGGGGCATATAATTTTTATAAAAATTGTTGTCGTAGGAATTTCAAAAAGGGCTTATTTGATTGGAAACTGAAAGGGCTAGTGCCCTTTTTAATAGTCGAAAGTGAATGGAGAGCAACTAACCCCCCTCTCACGCCCAAAATTTCCACAAACACATTCAATTAAAATTTTGAGATAGTCATTTTGTTCAACGTAGTTGAAAGTTGCTTTGGAGGATGACAAACCCCCAAACCCCTCAGGGCAAGGGTTGTAAGTTATGCCCTGGGGCCATATAAGGTTTTACAAAAAGCGTTTTCGTAGATACTTCAAAAAGGGCTCATTTGATTGAAAGTTGAAAGGGTTAGTGCCCTTTTTAATAGTCTAAAGTGATTGGAGGGCAACTAACCCCCCTCTCACGCCCACCATTTCCCAAAACACTTCCCATAAAAATTTTGAGATGTCTATTTTGTTCAACTTAGTTGAAATTTCTGAAAATTAGGTCTTTGAGGATGATGACACCCCCCCCCCCACGGCCCTCTAACTAACCCCACTGTCACGCCCACAAATTTCTCCAAAGACATCCAATCAAAATTTAATATATCTATTTTGTTCAACATTGTTAAAATTTCTGGAAATTAGGTCTTTGAGGATGATACCCCCCCCCCCACGGCCCTCGGTGTAAAGGTTGTGAGTTATACCCTGGGGCCATATAAGGTTTTTATATAAAGAGTTGTCGTAAAAATTTCAAAAAGAGCTCATTCGATTGAAAGGGCTAATGCCCTTTTTAATATTCGAAAGTGATTGGAGGGCAACTAGCCTCCCTCTAACACCCACCATTTCAACAAACACGTCGGCGTTTCTGAGATATAGGCCAAAAACGGCAAATTTAGCCTATAACTAAGTGTGGCGATTCACGATTTTTTTTGCGAGTTATTGGGTTGAGGAATCCAGCGTAATGTTACATCAATCGAAAGAGGAGATCTAGATCTACAAGAATATGATTTTTCTAACTGTTTAAAATTTTTAACTTTTACTGAAAAATAAAAACAGATTAAAAAAAAAATGTTGACTAAAAAAAGTGTTTTTTAAGAATGGACGAAGATGTTTTCTGGTGAACTAAGGGGTCTGCAATTACCTTTTTGGAACCTGATTTGCCACTGATACGACAGAGCTATTTACTACAAGAAATGATTCTGCTTCACAGATGGATTCAGTCGGCGCACTGGAGTTGTCTTACTCGACCTGCCCGTAGAATTGGGTAATAGTAACTGATTAGGGACCTGTTGTAATTAAAAGTAAAAGGTATCAATAAAACTTTCAAAAATATTCCTCATTTTCTTCTTCCGAGAATTCAGACGGGGCAAAGCCAGACTCCCTGCATGCCCTCCTCGTTCCACGGCAGAAGCATTAGCTGCAGCATCCTTTCATTTTTGATCAGCTAGAGTCTTTCCTGCATCTTCTACTTTTGTATCTGCAGTAAGCTTCCAGGCTTGATGCTTCTTTACAGCTTGAGACGACCGCATCTACTCCCCCTTCAGCCATCTTCCATCCATGGAGGAGTGGATCTGGAATGCTTGGCCGAGCCTGTAATGACGAAAAGATTATCCATGTAGGGCTCTTCGTATGCATGGCTCGAAAGTGTCGTCAGAAGGGGGCAGTCTTCTCACATCTAGTTTCTGGCACCATATGTAAGCCCTTACACTGGCCAGTGAACTGAATCCGGCCTGTTTACCGTACACTTCAATGACCAGAGATTTTGATAGGTCGGAAACTTCTCTAAACACGTCGACCGAAAGCTTCCCTTCTGCATCCTTGATCCGGTCCGTCACAGACACCATTTTTGAGGCAAAAGTTGGAGACGCCGCGGTGTTTAAGAAAGAAGCTTTCCTGACGCCGAAGAAAAAGTTCGTTGTGTCACACCCTGACAGACAGTGCACGAACCGTAACATAATCTGCTCCTCTTTGGACAAGTGGACTCCATCCGCCAGCTCGTGTACTGGGATAATGTAAGTCGGGAACTTCAAAAAAAGTTCGCTCAGTCCCTTAGCTTGAAGCTCTTCAAAAAAATGAACACAAGCTACTACCACGTCTGTTTCGTTGGCATGCACAACAATGCTACAAGCGTAACGGTTAGCATACTTGGCATGTGTCATAAGGCGTTGGTCAGCCTCTTCGTGGCTAGAGGACAAGAATTCCTCGTAGTCACAGTGTTCTGGTAAAGTTGGACTGCAGTCAAGCTTGACCAGAGAACCTTTGAATCTCTCCTTGAACCCACCTGAGAGACAAAGGTTGAGTGCGTTCGGAAGCTGATCACCCATCTGCTCCCAGGTTTCATACAAAATTTCGAGGAGCCGGCTTTTAGACCCTGAGCTCTCAAGTACGGCATCCAATTCTTCAATTGTGCTAAGAGCGGAAATTTGGAGGTTTTTTCCATTCCCTCGTCGGAGTCTGCATGCTGATTTCAAGGAGATTCCGGAGATTTCGACTCTCCGGTGTCCGTTAGCTTCCCAAACAGCCCGTCGTACCGATCTGCGACAATGTGGACTTCAGGAATACCCACTGGAAGATCATTCAGCAAAGATAGAAGTAATCTTTCCGCGAAGGATTTGACTGTTTCCAAGCTGGCAGGCCGATATGACATTATCTTGGACATTAGGTCAATGATGTGTACTGTACCTGATGTTTTACTGTAGCTGCCAAGCTGCAAGTCCTCCTTTTTTTCTTAGCCAGTTCAACAGCACAGTTTTGTTCCCCGTCCTCATTTTCCAGCCAAAGGATGTTTTGGTTGATTGTTGCGGAAGATGTTCAAAAATGGATGGAGAGAAAGGAAGAATCTCTATTTTGAGGATCTTTGAAACTTTTTTCTCCTTTTCTCCGCCGTAGCTCAACTGACCAATAATGATTCTTTTCAAGGCTGTTACTTCAGAGCTCAGGAGATTGGTTCTAGGGACACCCTTCACTTTCTGAGTTTTACTATCTGAAGGGAAAGTTCGGAGTGCAACCTTTTTCACATCTCCTTTTCTGTTGCACAGAAAGTCCTCAACCACCTCTTTTCCTTTTTGTGGCTACGCAAGTAATATCAGAAAAAATCTTCTCATCGTCAACAACTTCTGACGTCACAATATTCACTAGGTCAAAGTTCACTCTGCTGAACGGATTGCCACATGTAGTGAAAATGTCTCGAACTCAATCAAATCTGGAGGGCAATTCCTTTTTCCGGATTTCCATCCCATTTTTCCAGAAAGCAGATAGTCTGGATGCGCTATAAAGTTAGTGACTTGAGGAGCAATGGTAAATAGTGAAACTCTTGACACACAAAAAACGAAAGAGAAGACAGCCAAGTACTGTCAGAGTGTACCACCTTTGCTTGACTAGGCTTGAAAAAAATCAGTACCACCTAGGTTAGCTCACAAAAGAGCCAAGCTCGTCGTAAAACACCTCCCGTGGACACCCCTGCTATTTACTGAATAATAGTAAGAAATAAGTTGCTTATATCAGGGGGAACTAATCTGCACCTTTACTCTACTTTTAAACCACTTAAGTAAGCCTCTAACTATCCTTTGACCCCAAAACTGGTAAGAATTTTAGCCTATGCATTATAAATTTATATACCAAGGATTCCTGAAAGACGAGGCGAAACAATAAAAAGTGAAATCCTGGTGAAGATATATTTTTAATATATTTCCATTTATATACTGAGAGGAGGCCAGTTGAAAGACATTCAGTGCATGGAAGTGTTTAATTAATATTTAAGAAGAGCCATTTTTTATGAATCCGGTGTGTCTATTGGATGCGCACGCGCTGATTGCGTGATTTTTGGCCGCGCAGCGTTGCCATTCTTGTTTGTGAGTTTGGTTTTCGGGCGCGAAAAAAGGTAAAAATCGGCGTGTGTATATGTTTATGTTTCTTCTGAATAAGTGAAGTCCTGTGGACTGCTTAGATCGCTTGGAACCAAGCAGAAGAGGGGAGAGAACCTGCCGGAAGCGCCGTATTGGTACCTGCCGGTTAATTAGCCTTAAATTGCAGGGAACAGGTGAGCAGGTCTCGACGCTTCCCTTGCTCCCGGTGATCGACGTACGCTCCGAGCATTCATTCCTTGTACATCTGACAAAGATACTGTCAGTAAATGGCTGGTGACCCTTGTCCCAGATGCAAAAAGAACGTAACACGAGCTCAGGGCGGACTCCAATGCCGTACCTGCACGAAATGGTTTCACTTTCCCTGTGTATCAGGCACGTGCAGCAAAGAAGCAGAAAAATCGTCTGGAAAGTGGCAATGTAATCGATGCAAGGAAGCTGCCAACACACCCAAAACAGAAGCAGTGGGAACACCGAACAGCCAAAAACAACAAAACCTAGGGAATCCAAAAGCCAGAGGAGAAAACTGCAACGCCCCGTCTTCGGACCAAACCCCGCCTCCAGTCAACGACGAACCCCTGATTATCAGGGAAAGTAGGCCCACGCAAGTTTGAGGAACTCTCAATGCACCCCTTCCTACGGCCTCTGCCCCAAATGCTACTCCTAACGGAACTGAGTCACACAGCGAAACTTGCAACTATTGTCATACCCAGGCCGAAGCCAGTACATCCTTTTGCTGTTTTTTCTGCAATGAGTGGGAGCATGCCTCCTGCCGCGGGATCCACTCCGATATTGTCCTGGCGATAAAACTCCATGACCCACAGTTAAGCCTCTTCAGATACGAGTGTTCGTCCTGCTCCAAGCGAAAGGTAGCTCAACTGCAACTGCAAGTCAGACTCCTAACGGATTGCAGAATACCTGAACAGCGTAATCAAAATCCATTCCCAGGCGATCAAGCACTGTACTCCCGTGTAGCACAACATGGAACCACAGACTCTAGACAAAATACACCCAGCCCAGCGCCTTCCGCAAACACTACCGTTGAAACCCTCCTACGAGCAGAAAAAGAAAAACAACTGCGAGAAGCAAAGCGATTCAATATAGTTATATCAGGGGTCCCAGAGTCTGAAACTCCAGACGCACAGATAGCTCTTGGCCTTTGCCGAACCAACGATTTGGGAGCTACCCTGGAAACGGGGGATATAGTGGAGACTAGGCGCCTTGGAAGACCAAGCGACAACGGCAGACCAAGAAAACTACTCGTCAAGCTCAGAGAAGACAATTCAACCTTTGTGAAACGAAATAACATCCTGAAAAACGCTCGGAACCTGAGAACCTCTGATGACGCCTTCACCCGCCGCGAAATCTACATAGGCCCTGATCTCACCCCACTCCAGCTCCAGTCTCAGGCCGAGAAAAGAAGGCTCAAGAGAGCCGAAAGCTCTGCCCATAACCGGAATGAGGAAGCCTCCTCAGGTCAAGGGCAACAATAGCAACAAAAGACCAGAATACCAACTCGACCTCCTAAAACTCAGCAAAGCAACCCTTTTGACCTCCCAAGAGTCATGCTTGTTAACGCCCAGTCACTCTGCCACAAAATCACAGAACTTAGCGTTCGACTGAAATGTGAGAGGGTTGAGGTATGCTGTGTCACAGAAACTTGGTCCGCTACCCCATCGACTGCTAGTATTCCAGGCTATGACCTTTACACAAAAAATCGCAAGGATAAAGATGGCAACGTTATAGCACATGGCGGTGGAGTGGGGGTTTACATAAATGCAGATATCGAACACGAAGTTTTGACATTCGCTGAACACACAGATACCTATGAGCTGCTCTGGGTGAAAATCAAACCCAAAGTACTGCCAAGAGCGTTTTCGTCAATAACTTTCGGAGTCCTCTATTTTCCACCGCGAGCCGCTTACCGCAAAACCCTAATCAACCACCTCCAAAAGTCTATCGACGATATTCGATGCATGTATCCTAATAGCGGTATAGTATTGCTTGGCGACTTTAATGATCTGGACAGGCGCTGGATCAGTCAATCTCTTGATCTGAAGCAGGTAGTAAAAATTCTTACTACGGAAAAATCAACTATCGACCTCATCTTCACAGATGTGGGAGAATTCTACCACGATCCCGAATCGAGCCCCAGCCTCGGAAGGAGCGCACATTTCTCTGTACTGTGGAAGCCCAAAGGAACCAAGCCAACGGCTACCAAGGAAACATTCGTCTGCCGACCTCTGACTACACCAGGAAAAGAAGAATTCTCTAAATGGTGCGTAAATAAAAACTGGTACCAACTGTACAGATTATCTGACGTTAACCAGATGGTTGGACTCTTAAATTCCGAGATAACCAGCGCTTACCACTCATGCTTCCCAGAGAAACGTGTCAAACGCTCTTCTACGGACAAACCATGGGTCACACAAGAGATCAAGAAACTCATCAGGAAGCGTAATAAAGTGCACGCCTCAGGCAACAGAGAGCGCTGGAAAAAAATGAGGAACACCGTGGTGTACGAATGTAGGAAAGCTGAGAAAGCATATGGGGAAAAGCTCTCTAAAACAGTAAACTCCGACTCCCGCTCATTCCACAAGACAGTTAGAGATTTAATAAGCCCCCAGCGCCCGACGACCTTTCACATACAAAAAGATAAAGGTGAACAGGTCACTGCAAATGATCTCAATGAGTGGTTTGCCAAAATCTGCAGATCCAACCCTCCAGCCGAAACGAGTGCATTCAGCGCCAAGATATCTGAGATTCCAGTCGTTCTGCCTATTGAAGTGTGCAGGGTCCTAGAAAAGATTCCTGCGCGGAAAGCCACTCACCCAGCGGATCCACCGCCAATTTTGTTCAATGAAAACGCTCCTTACCTATCAGAGCCTATAGCTGCCATCATCAACCAGTCACTGATAACAGGGACGTTTCCTGAGCCGCTCAAGGAGGCAGTCGTAATCCCTGTTCCCAAAGTCACAAACCCCAAAGAACTTGGAGACCTCCGACCGATCTCACTCACTCCGCTACTCTCGAAAGTATTCGAAACTTTCATAAACAGATGGCTTCTGGAGGAACTCAGCGAAGTAATTGACTCCCGGCAGTATGGCTTCCAAAGAGGGTGCAGTACAAGTCACTACCTTATCCAGATCGTCGAGACTATCCTAAGTCACCTAGAAGTTGACGGGGCATTTGTCGACCTCCGTCAAGGGGACGTCAGGAAAGCGTTCGATACGTCTAGCCACGAGGAGATTCTACAGTCCATGACCAATTTTCACGAATTCCTGAGAAAGATAGTAGAAAGCTTCCTTTCAAAACGGAAGCAAAAAACAAGGTACAAAGGCGAACTGTCAGACTCTACAGACCTTACATGTGGAATTCCTCAAGGAACAAAAATAGGTCCGACCCTTTTCCTGTTGCTTTGCAACACGATAGCTAAATGGCACAGAGACAGAGCGAAGTTCGCAGACGACCTAACAATGATGCTGCTACAAAGACTGTGTGAAATCCTTAACCTAGAAGAAATGGTCGTGAAGCTCGAACGAGACTACCTAGAAAGAAAACTCAGCATCAACAGGACCAAGTCGGCAATAATGAGAATTTCCTTCTTAAAGCACAGCGTACCGGCCTTGCCTGACGTCGGCATACCGGCAGTTCACAAAATGAAGATCCTGGGTGTTATCTTCAATGATAAACTGACTTGGGATGACCACTTAAATCACTTGCTGTCCCAGGCTATGCCTCTGCTTAGGTCACTGACAAAGCTACGTCGCTTTCAACTCAGCAAAAATGCCCTGGTCACCTACTATAGGAGCCACATGCGACCAATCCTAGAATATGCCTGCCCTGTCTGGCATCCTGGTCTCACAAAAGAGCAGAGCAATAAGCTCGAAACAATTCAAAAGAGAGCCTTGCGCATCATTCTAGGAGACAGCCAATTGCCCTATGAGGAATGTCTGGCGAAGCTAGAACTCACAACACTTGAACAAAGAAGACACGAGCTCCTCATGAGCTTTGGCCAGTCCATCTTGACTTCCCCCAAACACCGCGACCTTCTCCCACCTGATATCAGACACGATAACCGACCAAAGACCCGCCACACAAACCAACTACAACCAAGCAATCCAAGTGCCACGAAACGCTACAAAAATTCATTCCGACAATACTTCACTGAAAATTACAACAAATAGTTTTCATAATTTTTTTGTAAATGCGACTATTTATCCGTTTTGTGATATTTCGTATTAAATTATCTATCTATCTATCTAAGACAAACCTTTGAGGATCAAATAATAGAGTTAATTAGCTTTTTAAGCTTTTTAACCATCAATTTGCACCAGCATGGCAGATGGCAGTAACTATAATAATAACAAAGCCACGAGAACGATGCAGTGTCAGCTACTTAGCAATGAACAAGTTAAGTTTTAAAATTTTTACCATAGATGATCGAGTCGAAACTTTGACCTCATATTAAACTATGAAGCGCACTTTGGTGGTCACAATTCCCGAAATAAATGGAATCAGCATGTTCGAAAATATCGTTTCCAAAAGTCAGAACTCATGTACCAAAATGTTTTTTACAAATCGTTTTTTGACGACTTTTTCAACTTTGGCTCCCCGACTATAAATGACTTGACCAAAATGAGGCGTAGAGTAACGTGGGTGAAATTTCTGAATCGTCGTGATACCAAGATCACTTGCTATCCGGTACTGACACCCAAGAACCCGAAAACTACACCCTAGTCGATGTTTTGAGCAATAGTTCTAACAAACCGATCATGTCTCATAAAATAACTGTTTATCTGCCTAAATAACACTAATTAGCTGGTGGTTACCTTTACTTTGACAGATTACATCATAACCTCAGGGTCAATGACTTTCTATCTGTCCAGGAATGATTAATTCTACCTGCTGTCACGTGATGAAAAAAAAACAACTTCCCGCTACGTAGCAAAATTCCTATTATCGGGTACACTCGCTAAAAAAGTTGCAGACCCCTCAGAAACAATAATTTAAACTTTTTTTCTTTGCTCAATGTGTTCAAAATTAAACGGGCTTTCTTTTTTAATATAAAAAAATTACTTTATCTTGAAAAAATTTCGAGTTTTTAGCTTTTCTGTTAGAAATTTGTTGACAAAAATCTGAATTTTTTTTAAACTGCAGTAAAAAGTGTACTATTTTTTTTTTCAAACAAAAATCATATTCGTGTAGCCCCAAGTCTCTTCTTTTGATTGATGTAAAAACACGCTGGATTTGACCAATCTTATCTGAAAAAAAATTGCAATCGTTGAACCCCATTATAGGCCAAATTTGGTGTTTTTGGCCTATATCTCAGAAACGTCCCAACGGCGAACCTGCGCCCTACGATATTCGTTTTCAGCATAGTCGACTACCCTAATATCCACCCTCAAATTTTTGTACCTTCCGGTATGGGTACTAATCGAAATAAGCAAGATACAGAATCTGGCGCTCTGACTAAAAAGCCAAAATATAATTTATACTTTACTGAAAAAAATTCTTTTAGATGTTTTCACTTATAACTTTAAGAAAACAAAATTAATTAAGATTTTAAGGAATAAATATCAGCATATGTATATTAAACTGACAATGCACATTTTTTCAGTAAATTTATTTGAATTCATAATGAATTTAATCATATTGGAGGCTGGCTCGCCTCTCTTCTATATAAGTAGAGGAGGGGGTGTTACTCCGGACCCCACCACGTGGTTTATGGTTTTCTCACTGAGAATGAAAAAACAGGAATTTTCTCACTTGGAAAACCATAAACCACGTGGTCCTGTCACGAGTAGCACCTGTGAACTTGATTTACATAAAGTTCGCTGAGAGCGTGCACTTACAACAACAACAACATCAACCTTGGAACACCTGTGCTGTCGACCTCAATTCACCTATCGTGAATCAATAATTCCCCTTAGAAACAACAAATTAATTTCCCCTTTCTTGACAGATCAATCAATCAATGACATCATCTGTCAGACTTTAAAAATTTTCGCCTAGAAACATTTCTCCAGGAATAGATCCAAATCATTAATGTCTTTGCCTCGGGAACAGTTCTACTGGTCGAACTCCAAAGGATATTAATAACCAAAGGCCATGGAAACAATTAGGCAAGAAACATCTTAGCGATGAATTGTTTTAGCGCGCGAAAAGGTTTCTTATTAATTTGAAATGCGTTAGCGCAGAGATGCCAATAACAAAGGAACACGCTGAATTTACGTTTAGGGATTATTTGGGCGAAACCGTTTTAAACAGGTTATGGAACTATTTCGGCGAAACAGATAGAGACATTTTAAAAGAAGATTTTTGAAGAGATTTTGGAAGAGAATTTGAGTGTGGTCGTTATAATACACAAGTTTCATTTGAACAGTGTTGTGAGGTCCTCTAACCCAACCCCAAAGGGTTTCAATCCTCCTACCCCAACCCCGAAGGAAGCCCCCGGTCCTCAAAGCCCCCCAAACTCCCAAAGGCCCTCCACCGGTCCCCCTAAGGCCCACCCAGACCCCCCAAGGCCATCCCCAGGCCCCAAATGTCCCCCAGGCTCCCAACTGTCCCCCCGGACACTCAAAGGCCCCCCAAGCTCCCAAAGGGCCACTGGCGCCCCAAAGGCCCACCCAGATCCCCAAATGCCATCCCCGGGCCCCCCAAAGGCACATCGAGCTCCCAAAGGACCAACGGGGTCCCAAAGGCCCGCCCCCGGTCCCCAAATGTCCCCCAGGCACCCAACGACCCGCCCGGCGCCCCACAGGCCCTCCCCGACCCCCCAAGGCCCACCCCGGACCCCAAAGCCCATCCCCCGGGCCCCCCGAGCTCCCAAAGGACCACCGACCCTCAAGGGACCCACAGACCCACAAAGGCTCTCCCCGAGCACCCGTCTTTCGTTGATGTGTGTTGTCTGAAACCTATGATTGGGGATGTGTAGTTTGCTACTTCAGGCTTTTCTGAGCTAAGGTTTCCTAGTATTTCCTAGGTGAATGTTGTCTGAAACCAATAGTTTGGGATGAGTAGTTTGCTATTTCAGGCTTTTATGAGCTAGGTTTCTTAGCCTTTCGTTGATGTGTGTTGAGTGAAACTTATGATTTGGGATATGTAGTTTGTTATTTTTGACTTTTCTGAGTTGGATTTCTTAGTCTTTCATAGATGAGTGGTGTCTGAAACCTATGATTTGGGATGTGTAGTTTGCTATTTTCGACTTTTCTGAGCTGGATTTCTTAGACTTTCATAGGTATGCGTTGTCAGAAAATTATGATTTGGGATGTATAGTTTGCTATTTCAGGCTTTTCTGAGCTAAGGTTTTCTAGTATTTCGTAGGTGAATGTTGTCTGAAACCAATAGTTTGGGATGAATAGTTTGCTATTTTTGACTCTTCTGAGCTAGGTTTCTTAGTCTTTCGTTGGTGTGTGTTGACTGAAACCGATGATTTGGGATATGTAGTTTGCTATTTTTGACTTTTCTGAGCTGGATTTCTTAGTCTTTCATAGGCGTGTGTTCTATGAAACCTATGATTTGGGATGGGTGGATTGCTACTTTTGACTTTTCTGAGATGGATTTCTTAGCCTTTCATAGGTGTTTGTTGTCTGAAACCTATAGTTTGGGATGACTAGTTTGCTATTTCAGGCTTTTCTGAGCTAGGTTTCTTAGACGTTCATAGGTGAATGTTGTCTGAAACCAATAGTTTGGGATATGTAATTTGCTATTTCCGACTTTTCATAACCGGATTTCTTAGTCTTTCGTAGGTGTGTGGTGTCTGAAACCTATGATTTGGGATGTGTGGGTTGCTATTTCAGGCTTTTCTGAGTTGGATTTCTTAGTCTTTCATAGGTGTGTAGTGTCTGAAACCTATGATTTGGGGTGGATGGATTGCTACTTTTGACTTTTCTGAGCTGGATTTCTTAGCCTTTCATAGGTGTTTGTTGTCTGAAACATATAGTTTGGGATGACTAGTTTGCTATTTTTGACTTTTCTGAGCTAGGTTTCTTAGCCGTTCATAGGTGAGTGTTGTCTGAAACCTATGATTTGGGATATGTAATTTGCTATTTCTGACTTCATACCCAGTTTTCGTAGTCTTTTGTAGGTGTGTGATGTCTGAAACCTATGATTTGGGGGTGTGTGGGTTGCTATTTTTTTACGTTTCTGAGCAGGATTTCATAGCCATTCGTAGGTGTGTGTTGACTGAAACCTATGATTTGGGATGTTTAATTTGCTATTTTTGACTTTTCTAAGCTAGATTTCTTAGCCTTTCATAGGTGTGTCCTTTCAGAAAATTATGATTTGGGAAGCACACAAAAACTTACACATGAACACAAAAAAACTCACACACACACGCACAAAAACTTACACACACACACACTCACAAAACTTACACATACACACACTAAAACTTACACACACACGCCAAAACTTACACACACACAAAAACTTACACAAGCACACGAAAACTTACACACACACACACACGAAAACTAACACACAAACGCCAAAACGAACACACACACACACACACACGAACTTACACACACACACAAAAACTTACACATTCACACTAAAATTTAAATGCACACAAAAACTTACATGCACACAAAAACTTACACACACACACACACACAAAACTTAAACACACAAACACACTAAAACTCACACACACACACGCCAAAACTTACACACACACAAAAACTTACACACACACACACACACATACACAAAAACTTACACATGAACACAAAAACTCACACACACACGCACAAAAACTTACACACACACACACAAAACTTACACACACACACACGAAAACTTACACACACACACAAAAACTTACACACACAAAAACTAACACACACACACACACACACACACACACACAAACTAACACACACACACACAAAAAACTAACACACACAAAAACTAACACACATACACACACACACACACACACA